>NW_020356262.1:0-87638 GCF_002211085.1 Panicum hallii | reverse complement strand
AAAATCCATTCCTATCTCATCCCATTTCCAAACCGGGATGGGTAAGGGTTGTAGCAATCCTGCTGGTTCTGATGTTCAGCCTTGATCCTTTGACAAGTTATCACAATGGGCGACGAATCTTGCAATATGCTTTCATTCCACTCCACCAATACTTTTGCCTTATATCTACATACATCTTGGTGGATCCTGGGTGGATGGAATATGCTGAGTTATGGGCCTCGTCCATAATAGTCTGTCGGAACTCTCCTTCCTTAGGTACGCAAATTCTATCCTTGTACCATAAGGTTCCTTTGTCATCCACTCTGAAATCCGGTGCCTGTTTCTTCCCGTATGCATGCGGATTCTCATCAAGTCCTTATCCGAACCTTGGGCCTTTCTGATCTGATCCTCCAAAGTAGGTTGAACACTCAACTTGTGTCTGGAACCCTGGGGAACGATGTGCACATTTAATTGTGCCATCTCTTCTTGAAGGTGGGTATTCTTAGGCCCATAAGGTTTTCGGCTTAAGGCATCTGCTACCACGTTTGCTTTGCCAGGATGGTAATGAATTACCACATTATAATCCTTAACTAGTTCTAACCACCTTCTTTGTCTTAAATTCAATTCTGGCTGGGTGAAGATGTATTTTAAGCTCTTATGGTCCGTGTAGATCTCACACCTATTCCCAATCAGATAGTGTCTCCATATCTTGAGGCATGTACTACGGCTGCCAATTCCAAGTCATGGGTCGGGTAATTCTGCTCATGAGGCTTGAGTTGTCGGGAGGCATATGCCACTACCTTCCCACCTTGCATAAGGACACATCCTAATCCTGACGGGATGCATCACAATAAATGACAAAGTCCCTTTGGATGTCTGGCAAGGTTAGTACCGGGGCGGTTGTCAGTCTTCTCTTTAACTCCTGGAAGCTTCTCTCACATGACTCGGTCCAGGTGAACTTCTTCTCTTTCTTGAGTAGCTCTGTCATGGGTCGGGCTATCTTGGAGAATCCTTCAATAAATCTCCGGTAATATCCGCTAAACCGAGAAAGCTCCTGATTTCACTAACATTGGTTGGTTGCTGCCAATTGGAGACCGCTTCGACTTTTCGGGGTCCACTGCTACTCCTTCTGCGGTCAAGATGTGACCAGAAATGCTACTTTCTCAAGCCAAAATTCACACTTGCTGAACTTGGCATAGAGCTTGTGCGCTCTCAACTTTTCTAGAACCACTCGTAGGTGCTGCTCATGTTCATCGACACTCTTGGAGTAAATAAGTATGTCGTCAATGAAAACTACGACAAACTTATCTAACTCTTCCATAAACACCTTATTCATGAGGTTCATGAAATAAGCGGGTGCATTGGTGAGTCCAAAGGACATCACGGTAAACTCATATTGCCCATAGCGGGTGACGAAAGCGTCTTTGGAATATCACTTTCCCTTAATCTTGAGCTGGTGATATCCCGACCTCAGGTCTATCTTGGAGAAATACTTGGCTCCCTTCAACTGATCAAAGAGGTCATCAATCCTGGGAAGGGGGTATTTGTTCTTGATGGTGACTTCATTCAGTGCGCGATAATCCACGCACATCCTCATGCTTCCGTCCTTCTTCTTGACAAACAAGACCGGAGCTCCCCATGGTGATGAGCTTGGTCTAATAAAACCACTTTGTTGTAATTCTTCCAGTTGTCTCTTTAGTTCTGCCAATTCTGAAGCTGCCATCCTATAGGCCTCTTAGCTATAGGAGAGGTTCCAGGGACAAGTTCAATGACAAATTCTATATCCCTATCTGGCGGCATCCCCGAAGTTCTTCTGGAAAAACATCTAAGTATTCTTTTAACTACTGGGACTTCTTCCAAAAGTTTAGCTTCCATGCTAAAAACCATTGGGTCTGGTCCACTTCCCCGAGTGTGGCAGGTACTTGTACTCCTTCTGAGTTGTTAGGTGTACCACCTTATCAGCACAGCTTATAAGGCCATTGTGCAGGCTTAGCCAATCCATTCCAAGGATCACATCTATGCCTTTAGACTTAAGTACTACTAGGTCTGCTAGGAACTCTACCCCACTTAAGATGATCCTTACCCTAGAACAACCCAGCCGGCACTTAATGTCACCTCCGGGCGTTCGGGTTAATAGGGGTGTCTTAAGTAGCACTGTAGGTATATTGTGTTTTTCCACAAAACTTGAGGATACGAATGAGTGTGATGCTCCGGAATCAAACAATATTGTTGCCAAAACTGAGCTGACTAGGAACTCACCGAGCACTACGCCCTGAGCGTCCTGAGCCTCCTGGGTGTTGATGTGGTTGATGCGGGCTCGTCCGAAGGACTGCTGGGGCGGTCCCATCTGCTGGTTGTTGTTGCCGGTATTGTTATTGCGGATGGGTACACGATTGGCTCCTGATAAGGCTGGCCTTGGTCCATTCACTGAGTTGGAGAGGGCTGGTGCCGCCGGCTTGTTATTGGCATATGGGCAATTGGCAATGAAGTGTCCTGTCTCACGGCAGTTGTAGCATGCTCGGGGATTGCTGCTGGCAGTAACTTGGCTTGTATTACTCTGTGGGACCTTCATGGTGCTCTGGCTCTTGAACTGTCTTTGCTGGGTGTTGGGGCTTGAGAGCCAGTGGCTTGTGGCTGGGTTCTATACTGCATAGGGGCTTGGGACTTGGTCACTGGAGGGCCAAAGTGCCTTGGTTTCTGGAAACGGTCCTGCTGACGAGCTTTGGCTTCTAGGAACTTACGCTTATTGTCTCTCTTTTCCTCTGCCATGGCTCTTTCAGTGATGATAGCCATATTCATCAGTGTGTTGAAGTCTGGGTAGATGCATGGGGAAAGCAGCTTCTTAAGTTCGGTGTTTAAACCCTTTCTGAACATATCCTGCTTCTTTTCATCCTTGTCTACTTCTTCCGGTGCATAGCGGGCTAGTTCTATGAACTGGTATGTGTACTCTTCAACCGACTTGTTGCCTTGCTGCAGCTCACGAAACTCGTCTGCCTTGCGCTTCATGGTGGCTGCTGGGATGTGATAGCGACGGAATTCATCCACAAACTCGTTCCAAGTAATAGTGGAGGCATCCTGCGCAGCTGCACAGTAGTTTTCCCACCAAGCTAAAGCAGTTCCAGTGAGCTGGTGAGCAGCTAAACGGACCTTGTCACGGTCTCCATGCTCAAATGGTTCGAGTTTCCTCTTGATAACGCGCAGCCAGTCGTCTGCGTCCAAGGGGTTGTAGGATCCTGCAAAGGTGGGTGGCTTGGTCCTCAGAAAGGCCGTTAGTTTGTCATTTGTATTCTGCTCCCGGGGCCTTGGGTTGGCGACGACATTGGTCAAAGCTTGCAGTAGGAGGTTCTGGTTGTTCAATACTTGCACCAGGTCAATGGCCGGTGGTGGTGGGGCATGTCGTGCTCCTACTTGGCTTTCTCCTCCTGCTGGCTCACTTCCTGATCTTCCTGATCTTCCTGGTCGGGGGCTTGTCCTTGCACACCCTGTTGCCCCTCCGCACTGGGAGTGGCATGTGCCTGCCTTTGGAAGGCCCTGATATTACGCCTGGTGGCCGTCTGCACATTGGGCAAAAACCCTTATGAGACTTGGCCTTGGTAGTAAGGGATGTTTTATTTTTAAAAAGGCAGACTTCATTTACTACCGGCAATCACACAGGCTAACAAGCAACAAGTGCAAATAGTTTTATTTATTACGCTGGGGTACAACACTTGGGTGGGTACAGCTGGAATACGCACTACACGATCGGGTACAAAGGCACAACAGATGGGTAGGCACGACTCTAAACTCGGGGCCGGGACGGCTTCTCCCCTAGGGCACCTCTAAGGCATACTAATCACGGGGCGAGTCGTCTTCCGGGGTGGAGTGCACTTCCAGTGGAATGAGTAGCTCTTCCTCGTCGTCTTCGAGGATCCCATTTTCCTGGGGTCGCTCGACGGCTCCTCCTCCTGTGGCTGCAGCTGTCCCTTCGGTACCCTCGGGTGGAGCTTGCGGGGTCCTAAAAAGTCCTCCCCATCCCGTGATAGGTGTTCCGATTAGGACTTGGGTTTCCCCGATTGCCGGGACGGGCGTTCCGCCGTTGGTCCATTCTTGCATGCGCCGATCCTGGATTTGTCTGAGGCTTTCCTGAGCGACGGCTTCGCTACTTATAGCAGCCGCGGTCCTTGCTTCGGCTTGAGCCACCCGGATTTGGTGCATCCTCACTGCAAGCTCGGCTTGCTCAGCCCGGTGGGTTTGCTCCCTTAAGATTTGGGCTTGCTCGTCAAAGAGCTTGTCCAGGGAGACGAGGTATGCGACCACATGGTACAAAAGTTCTTCGTGTTGGCGGCGCCGTTCCAGGTTCCTCATGCGGGCCTGCCAGACTTGCGTCCTGATGACCGGAGGAAAGAGCCTCATTGGTGTGGGAATGAGGTGCTCTTCGAAGATCCGGCACAGGTAACGGAGAGCTTTCCTGATGGCCAAGGGATAGGCATCCTGATGTTGGAATCCCGTGGCAGTCACTCGCCATGGTTCGATGTCGGGGTGGCGGGTACTTCTGGCGATGGAGAGAACCACCCTACAGCGACGAGTACCGAGGTATTCGTACTCCCTGCTGTAGTACCTTGGGCGCTCGGTAATACCGAGGCGCTCTAGGGAGTTGATCAAAAGGCGGGGAAAACCAGGTTCCTCATGGCAAATGCCCTGGGTCCACCCATTCTCAGCCATCTGAAAATAAGGACAGGGTAAACAATCTGGCATAGGTGCAAAGAGAGTAGATAATTTTTATTATTACAACAGGGGTGGTACAGTTTTCATGGATACGTGGTCATTAGGGTAAGGTTCTAGCTCGGAATGCTAATCCTATCATGGAAACTCTTCCTCGATCATGATAGGGCGCTTCTTTATTGGGAGGCTTCGATCTTCGGTCTGTGTGCCTTTATCCCAGTGGGTTTCCATGGGTTCTTCTTCTTCTTCTTCTTCCTCTATCCATCCACCTATTCCGTTGCGGTTCTTGTATTCTTGCATCTGGGCTTGGAGGGCAGCTAAGGAACACTCGGCGCTGGCGGCCCTTGCCCGTTGTTCCTCCAGCTCCTGGGTTAACTTTTCAATCCCGTGGATTAGTTCCCTCAGTTGGGCCGTCTGTTCGCGGTAGAGTGCATCCAAGCCGGTAAGGTAGATGGATAGGTGGGAAACCGTATCTTCTAAATCTTCTTCTTCTCGTCCAAGCCCCCTTATCCGGGCAATCCAAGTGCATCCCCTTCTCTCAGCGGGTGGGAAAAATCCCATTGAGGTCCGCTGAAGATGGTGTCTGTAAAGCACACGCAGCCGTCGCAGGGCTTTACGGGCGGCCTTTCGGTAGGTGTCGGGGAAGCGGAAACCCACGGTGGAGATGAACCAAGGGTCCACATCAGGGTAGCGGGTGCTTTTCTCCACAAAAACCATTATGTCGCACCGAAGGGTGCCCCCGGAGATGTATTCACGGTAGGCATACTCGGGTGGTTCCATAACCCCAACGCGTTCCAGGCTGAGCAATAATAATTTAGGAAGGCCAGGCTCTGCGTGGCAGATTCCGTTGACCCATCCATTGTCAGCCATCTGGAACAGGGCAGAAAAAACCAGTGGTGAGTGTTTGTGCAGAAAGATATCTAAATCAAAACAAGTCCTAGGGTTTAAAAAGGGGTTTCGCTCTTAGGGTCACGTCCTACGGCCAACCTACGGCTCTGATACCACCTGAAGCGTCCCCTCATCCGAGGAGACTTAAATGTGATATACAAATCAGTCCCAGGAGGCTGATACACATTTATTACATCAGATGGTACATTACCGTACAAACCTCCGAGGAGGCGGGCACTCGATACAGACGATAACTAGTAATAAAATAGCTATGGTAATACACCAAAGCGTGACCCACGCGGGATCCAACTCGGGCTCAGAGTAACACGCTAGCAGAAGCATCTTGCGGAGGGCCAACACCACAGGCAGAGTTGGGCGCGGACACAACCCTTATTCGTCGTTTCCGATCACGTAGTCCGGGTCTTCCTCTGAGAAAACCACATATATATATAGGGTGAGTACAAAGGTACTCAACAAGTCCAACCACACCCGCGGAGGGGGTGATAACAGAGATCATGCAGGTTATATCGAGGGTGGGGTTAGGGTTTATTTGCGATAAAGCAAGATTTTACACATGCAAGGGTTTATTTAGTAAAAGCACTTTCTCAAAACATTTTTATAGTAATCGAATCTTATGTGGTGTTGATCCTACACGAAGGATCCAAGTTTTAGTGTCATCGGACCCGGCGTCCGCAGTAGCTTACTGCGCAACTGCCGAATACTTTCAGAACAACCTATGTCACAAAACCAATCATCCCGAAACATCTATTGAAGTGACCATGCCGTAACGCGCCCAATACCGTGGACACGGCTATTCGAATAGATTTTTACACTCTGCAGAGGTTGTACACTTTACCCACAAGTAGGGTACCGCGCTACGAACACCTTAATGTCGCGGCGGATCCTAACAAAGCCATTACCCACCTTAGCTGAATCTAACTAGCCAACACGGAAGCTACCATGGGGTTAGTGACCCATCCATGAAGTCATAACCGGAATATTACTCACACAGATCGTATCCCTTCTCCATGGTCTCCCGTTGCTCACCCGCTCTCCTTTTTGGCTAGTAGAACAACTAGTGGGGTTTATGCTAAGCCGTTGCCCACACAATGGTCGAGTGGTTGTACGATAAATGAGTTAGGCAAGATGACACCCTAGTTCATCCTTATACCGACCAGACGGACATCTCCCGACCGTGCTCAACCACAAAGGTAACAAGCACACTAGCGGCATTTCACACAGAAAACGCCCTCCGTCTCGTCGGATTAAATCTCTCTTTTATTTTCCCAAAAATCCCGTTTTAGCTTTTAAAACACTCGTACCCTTACTTTTGGTAAAGCACTTGTGGTCGTGGTTCAAAATATATAATAAAGGGAATAACAGGTATTAGGCATCTCTAGCAGTAGTTTGCGTCTAGCAGAGTAATCCTAGGTCATCAAGGAGTAGTCGTAGCAATCAAAGGGTGGCTACCCAACCAGGTCTTGCAATAAAACGATGCATTTTATAAAACAGGCCAACAGGTTGTATGTATAAATCTAGGATAAATATGCGTCAAAGGATGGGATTGGACTTGCCATTCACAAAGCCTTCCGGGAAGTCCTGATCGAGGTACTGTCCTTCTGGCTCACGGCACTGGTTCTCGGACTCTTGCTCGTAGCACTGCTCGTCGACGGGCTCTCCCTCGGTCACCTCGTGATCTACGGCGCACACAAACAAACATTCAATAAAGAAAAGAGGTAAAGGTTTTATCTATAAGCCCGAATCGGAAATAACTTAAGAAGCAATGGTAGAAAGAATATTTTCGGGGGATTTCTTGATGGCACGTCCGTCATTATGCTAGAAATGCCGTGGTAAAGTTTCAGGGCAAACGGGGGATTTTTGGCGCATAAAATAATAGGCCGAACGGGGTTTTAGGGAAGGAAATAGGGCCTGAGGACCTATTTGTGATTTCTGTCGGGAGGGGAGGGCCTGACTGAAATTTCTGGGAATACCTAGGGTACTTCTAAAAAGGGTCAGGGACCTATCCATAAATATCTTGTGCAGTGGAGGGGTTCATTTTCTAATTAGGAAGAGCAGGGGGGTTATTTGGGAAAAGGGTTTAAGGGGAGGTGTGGTTCTTTAGGGAATAGGCAAAAGGGCAGGAGGTTCAGGGCAAAAGTGCCCTTCTTCCTCCTCCCGTTACCAGAGACAGGGGAGGGGATGGGGGCCGGCGGCGCCTCCAATCACGGCGGCCCTAGGGCACGGCGGCGGCCGGGGGTAGGGGCTACACGGAGAGGGGAGTGAGGGGGATCCATTCCACCCCTCACCTTGGGTCGGGGCGGCGTGAGGCGGGCTGCCCACGGGGGCCAGGGGCGGCGGGCGGAGGTGCCTGGCGGCGGCGGTGGAGCAAGGCCGGGGAGGGAGCTAGGGCTGCGGGGGAAGGTCGTGGCGGTGGCTGGGCGCGGCGTGGGGTACTTATAGGCCGGCGAGGGGGGGGAAAGAGGATGGCGCGGTGGAGGCCGGTGAGTTCGGGAGCGGCCAGTAATGGCGGTGGGGGCGGCGGTGGCGCTTGGTCGCCGCTGCGCAGGGGTGGGCGGTGGCGCGTAGCGGGGAGGGGCGACCTGGGGGCGTGCGGCGCAGGGGGAGGCGGCCCGTGGCGAGGCGACGCGCGGCGGCCGGCACTGCTCGGCGTCGCAGCACGCAGGGGCAGTGCGAGCGCCAAGGCGGCAGGGGTGCACGGCGTGCGCAGAGGAGGGGCCGGGTTAGGCCGTTCCTGTGGCGTCGTCAAAGGGCGGGAGGGTGGTGGTGGTGGTGGTGACCGGCGCCGAGCTCTGCTCGGTGCTGTGCTGCGCGTGCAGGGGAGCGAAGGAAGGAGCAGGAAAGGAGAAAAGAGAAAGGGAAAAAGAAGAAGGGGGGAAAGAGAGAAGCAGGGGAGAAAAAGGAAGGAGGGGGGGGTCCGGCGTCGGCGGAATTCGCGGCGAGGTCGCGAGCGTGCGACGCGACGCGCGAGGGGAAAGAGCTGCGTCGGCGGGATTTGCGGCGACGGTCGTGAGTGCGGAGTTGAGCACGCGGCATGTCGCGGGGGTCGAGGAAAAGAGAAAGGCTGGCGGTCAATGTCGGATGTCAGACGGCGAAAGGTCGAGGGATGTTTTGAGCGGTAAGGGTTTAGGAACGATCCGACCCTGACGACGGAAAAGTTTTGAAACTTATTTTTAGCGAGCGATTTGTACTGTGATTTAAATAGGGTAAAAAAGCGGGCGTTACAATATGCTTAGAGCCTGTGTAATCCAGTATGACAAGAATTGGGACAAATGCTTATCTTTGGTAGAATTTTCCTACAATAACAGTTATCAGTTGAGTCTCAAGATGGCTCCGTTTGAAGCATTATATGGTCACCGATGCCGAACACCTTTGAGTTTGTCTCAAACCGGCGAACGTAAAATTTTTGGACCTGATCTTGTCACTGAAGTAGAAGAAAAAGTGAAGACCATCCAATATAATCTAAAAGTAGCCCAATCTTGACAAAAGAGCTATGCGAACAAACGAAGAAAACCATTGCAATTTAAAGTTGGTGATTTCGTATATCTCCGAGTATCTCCTACCAGAGGTATTCAACGGTTCGGCATAAAAGAAAACTCGCTCCTCGATATGTCTCAACTTAGGAAGTGTATCAAAACCCCTACCGAGATCATCGATTCACAAGCCATCGAAATCGAATCAGATCTATCTTATACTAAGCATCTGATCAGAATACTGGATACCAAGGAAAGAAGCACAAGAAGAGAGACCGTTAGGATGTTTAAAATTCAGTGGAACCATGACACCGAAGAAGAAGCGACTTGGGAAATCGAGTCATATCTTCAACGCAACTTTCCAGACTTCCTTAGAGCCAATCCACATATTTAATAATCCGATTTCATCCTATTCCGGAATCTCGGGACGAGATTCTTTTTAGGGGGGAAGGCTGTGACATTTCTGTTACTTGGGAGTAAGACACACTAGAGTTTAGTGTAAAGTTTGTGTTTGTTCTTGTGAATGGGTTTAAAACCTAAATGCAAGTTACAGGGTATTTTTGTAATTATGAAAAAAATTAATTAGAGTTCTTTTGAAAAATGTGTTTGAATGAAAGGTAATTTCAAAATATATGAAGGTTTGTGTTGCAAAAGCAAGTATTTACTTTTAAACCACTGTAAGAAGTGGAATTACCCTAAGGTTTCATTTGAAATGTGAAATTTAAATAGGTTTTATTTGAAATTGCATAGTTTGTCGGATTTTGAAATAGTTTCAAAACCCTAACTCCTTTGAAGCTAATCCTTGAAGCAAAGTTGTAGTTCTTTTCAAGCCCTACATTTTTTATTTTGGGCATATTTTCATTTGGGATATGGTTTGAAAGAAAATTTTACTTTACAATGAACCCCTTGCACTTTTGGAAAATTTTGGATAATGTGGCAGAACCAACCTGAATTATACCGGCTCAAGTACGCGAGTCCACTTCCTAGGGCTCCAACGTGCTTCAAACGGTATAATCCCTTGGCCTGTCGGGTAACGTCCCGATAAACCACCGATACACAGGATCAAATAAGGTTACCTCACACGAAGGTGAGTCCAGAGATACAATCACCATCACATTTTACATTACAGAGAATTACATTACAAGAGTTTCTAAAAGAAATACGAAGTTTCAAATCCAGAGAAAAGATTACACACCATTAAAGCTATGGTTTTTGGCAGCGGAAAATATACGCGATGATCTACAGCACGTCGACAAGACGGATGTCATGCTAAGCCCGGGCACGACATCACTCGATATCACCAGTGCTGGCCGGGGACGGATCCCATTCCACGGACCAACCTTCTGAAAGAGCACAGGGCCAAGGCAAGGGAAGAGTAGGGTCTTCAAGACATTACCTGCAAAACATATAACTAGCAAGGCTGAGTATACTAATACTCAGCAAGGCTTACCCGGGATTGGGTATACTTAGCCCATAACTAGACTTATGAAAGCGTATAATGGTTCTGGGTTTAGTTTCAGCTGAAAAGCAACTAAGAGTAGATCCTTATTTTCAACTTTTAGCTTTCAAGTTCTATGTGATTAACCATTCTAGATAAGCACTTACAACTAAGCAAGCAAGGTAGAGCTCTTTATCTCAACCATCAGTATTATTCATCATATAGTTGCTCTTGTTACTCTGTGTGATAAAGGGATTAAGTAGTCTCAATCATCGTGAGAGGCGGACGATTCTGAATCGAATTTAACCTTGCAAGGTAAACCTAACTCACACGCTTGGAACACCAAAGGGTCATTCCAAAGCAACCGTTTGCCTTTCATTCCGACTCGTGGACAGGTCCACCACAAGCGACTGTAGGAACATACGCACATCACCCGTGCAGGACATACGTCTGTAGCGCGACTACAAAACCCGTATTCCTGGTTGCCCTTGCAACACGTATTTCCCCAATCGAACCAAGTAACCAAAAGAAGCAAATACATGTGGTGGGAGGTATGTCCACTCCTCGGGCTGATTGGTTACTAGGCTTACCGCTTACCATATTTCGCGGCATGTGGTTAGTACTTTCAAATGCTTAACCACCGCTAACACACCCCGCGGCCTTATCAAATTCAACAACACAGACGGGGTATCACCTCAACCATGATACCTCACAAAACTCCCGTCCGGCATCCTTATAGTGATAACAGGAATGTAATCATTACAACTCCTATATCGCGCGAGTGACAGGAAATCACCCAACTTCTACCGGCCCTATTAGCATAGCAGCTAGTCGGACTCAAGTACTAGTATTCATTACATTGGTTCCTAGGGAAATGCAGCTAGGGTTTCAAGCAATTCCTGAGAACTTAATGCATAGAATACGTAAATAAATATAGATTGCAGTATAATTAAAATAGTGGGTTATGTCCGGGGCTTGACTTTACTGGTAGGGCTGGGGTTAGTCAAGTTAATAACGTCCGAACTTTGGTTCGGGCCTTCAGAGAATTCCCTGACGAAGTTCTCGGGATCTTCAGAAAAACCTCCTTCTGGTTCCGGGATTAGCTGCTAATTTCCGTCGGCGGAAAAGATCAAGTCTACATGATATGCAAGATGGAGTTCAATGGATGCACACACTTTCATTTCAATTCACGGTAAAGTTGCAATCCAAAAGTTAATATTCAAGAACTCATGGTATAAGAAACCTAAGTTTTGAATCATGGGCATTAACTCATGAGTAAAGCATTAATTTAATTGAAAATAGAAATTAAGTATTCAAGTTTAAATTAAATTCCAATTTGAATGTGAACCCTAAGTAATTAGAGTTATAAAGTTTTGAAAACTTAAACACAGCTTATTGTGTATTTAAAAGATCCTGATTAAACGATCTATTTAGATAAGCTTTACTGAAAAGATTTAGTTAATTGTATTAATCCAAGATAAATATTAAAACATAAATTAGAGTTAAATTCAGATTTAGATTTGAATTTAAACTTTTGAGTAAAGAATGTTATAAGATTTTGAATATTTAAAAATAGATTACTTTATAATTTATGATTAAGAGTTCTAATTGATTAAAGTTTAAAAGGTATGCTTAGCAAATTTTTGCTCAAAATAATTTGAAATGGTTATCTTAAAAGAAATTAAATTATATCATGAATTTAGATTTGAAGATTTTATATCACTTTATATGTCCTATAGAAATTTGTATATCAAAAATCATGATCACAAAGTTAACCTTATAGGGTAAAAATTGGAATTACGGATAAGATATTACATTTTCATGTCTTAAATTCTATATAGATTCAAAAATATTTTGTTTCATACCAAAGTTACTTAATAGAAGTTGTAGAGTTCAAAACCTAGTTTCAAACAAAACTGGTTTTGTAATTTTTGGAATTTCCTACAATTCTCTATTGAATTTACAAGTCAAAAATATCACTCACATGAAATAACGAGCACCCATTCACTTCTATTCTAAATACAGAACAAACCATCTATTTTCACAGCATGGTCATAAAACAAAAGTGATAGAATTTGAAATGGAGATTCACATGCAACTGGTTTCACATTTTTTTGAATTTTCTACGATTTTCTAGGAGTTTTCCAAGTTCAGCACATTAGAAAAGGGAAAGAAACCGAAATCTTTCATTCAGACCCTTATAAAGAATCGAATTTTCGCAGGCAGGTCCTCCTGCCATTGCCGGCCGGGGCAAGCTCTGTTCCATCACAAATCCCGGCGATGGAGTGGTGAATCCACAAGGGGAAGGGGGTGGGAAGCGAGAGGGGACTACGACGCACCCGATTGAGGGCTTGGCCGAGCTTGGGGAGGCCGGAAAGGTGGTCGCCGGTGTGGAGCAGGAGCTGCAACGGCACGGTGGCGCGGGGAAACTGGGCGGCAGCATGGAAGGGGTGCAACGGAGTGGGGGAACGGCTTCTATAGGTCCCGGGGGTGCTATTTATAGGAAAGGGAAGGGGAGAGAGGGGCGCACGGCCGGGGAACGACGGCGGCACGGTGGCGCGGTGCTGGCAGCTCGGGCCGGCAGTGGTGGGTGCGTGGGGGTGCGAGGAGGTGCCACGAGGGCGGGCTAAGGCAGAGGAACAGGCCTAGGGCGGCACCTGGAAGAGGGGGGGGAAAGGGGGCTGCTCTGGCCGGCTTGAATTCGAGAATCACGGCGCCGGCACAGTAAAACAGGGGAGGAGGATAAACAGCCAGAGGAGGAAGAGGAATAGGAGAGCGCCAGGGACTTGTTTGCGATTTGCAAAAACTTCAAGGGCCTGAAAGTAAAACTAAATTTCCCACTGATACAGGGCTCTAATGGAGAAATGACCAAAATGAAAGTTGTACAACTTTTCAAGCTCTACAACTTTGCTTTAGGGTTTGATTTCAAAAACTCAAAGTATGCATCTTTATTTTGAAACTTTGGACAAATTTTAAGTTTTATAAGATTTTGTCTTTGCTACATAATTACCCACATAATTTTGGGCCTTAATGCAAGCTTTCAGAACTGTCATGATTACTTGCATTCTTATAATTTGGCCCCTAGTAACTTTTGAAAATTACTTTTGTAACTCATGCATTTTACACAAAAGGACTCATATTTTTATAAAATTACACATAGGGTCTTATTGCTACAATTACATCCAACCTTATACAAATCAACACACGCATTACATTTCATACATATTATGGTACAATTTGACACCTAGGGTGTCACAGCCCTCCCCCCTAAAAAGAATCTCGTCCCGAGATTCGAAGGCGGAAAGAATCAAATGATTAAGTTTGGGGATTGGCTTGAAGGAAGTTTGGGAAATTTTGTTGAAGATAAGATTCTGTTTCCCAGGTTGCTTCTTCTTCGGTGTGGTGATTCCATAAGATCTTGTACATCTTAACTGTCTTTCTTCTGGTGGCTCTTTCCTTGGTATCCAAAATTTGAATAGGTTGCTCGGTGTAAGATAGATCAGGCTCAATCTCAATGGCGGTGGTTTCAATAACCTCTGTAGGTACTTTAATACATTTCTTGAGTTGAGAGACATGGAAAACATCGTGAATGGCAGCCAATTGAGATGGAAGGCGGATTTTGTAAGCCACTGGGCCACAGATTTTAAGAATCTCAAAGGGTCCAACATACCGTGGTGCTAATTTCCCTTTGATACCGAAACGCTGGACACCTTTGGTAGGAGATACTCGGAGATAGACAAAATCTCCTACTTGGAACTGCAAAGGTTTCCTTCTTTTATCTGCATAGCTTTTCTGTCGGGACTGAGCTATTTTGAGATTGGCTTGAATAACCTTGACCTTATCTTCGGCTTCTACAACTAAATCAGGTCCGTAGATGTGGCGTTCACCGGTCTGAGACCAATTCAAAGGAGTTCGACATCTGCGACCATATAACGCTTCAAATGGAGCCATCTGCAGACTAGATTGATAACTGTTGTTGTAAGAGAACTCGGCCAAGGCAAGACATTTGTCCCAGCTTGTATCATAATGTATAACACAAGCTCGGAGCATGTCTTCAAGAATTTGGTTGACTCGCTCAGTCTGTCCATCAGTTTGGGGATGATATGCAGAGCTTCGAATCAGTTTAGTTCCAAGAGCAGACTGCAACTGTTCCCAGAAGCGTGCAATGAATTGGGGCCCTCGATCAGAAATAATGGTTTTCGGAACACCATGCAACCGGACAATTTGATCTAGATAGACTTCGGCATACTTCTTGGTGGTGTAGATAGTACGCACGGGAATAAAATGAGCAGTTTTAGTAAGTCTATCTATAATTACCCATATAGAATCATGCTTTTGAGGGGTATTGGGAAGACCCACAATGAAATCCATACTGATGTCTTCCCATTTCCATGACGGAAGGGGTAATGGCTGAAGTGTACCAGATGCTTTGAGATGACTGGCTTTAACTCTCTGGCACGTATCGCATTCGGATACATATTTGGCAATTTCTCTTTTCATTCTGGTCCACCAAAAATTCTGTCGAAGATCTTGATACATTTTGGTACTACCAGGATGAATAGAGAACTTGGACAGATGTGCTTCATCAAGGATTTGCTTGCGAAGCTGACGATCTTTAGGTACAACAATTCGATTGTTGAACCATAAAGTTCCTTGATGATCAGTGTGAAAACACTTATATTTAACTTCTCCCTGCGATAACTTTGACTTGATAATTTTGATACCCTCATTATGTAGTTGAGACTTGATAATTTTATCTCGAAGGGTATTCTCGATGGATAAATGATTCAGACTACCTTGAGGAATGATTTCTAAGTTGAGTTTCCTCATCTGATTGCAGAGAGTGTCACTGATGGTTGCTATGGACAAACAGTGACAACGTGCTTTGCGGCTAAGGGCATCTGCAACCACATTGGCCTTGCCAGGATGGTAATGTACCTCGAGGTCGTAGTCTTTGATCAGTTCTAACCAACGCCTTTGCCTCATATTTAAGTCAGCTTGGGTGAAGATATACTTGAGGCTCTTATGGTCAGTGTAGATGTTACACTTAGCACCCATAAGATGATGTCTCCAGATCTTGAGAGCATGAATAACCGCTGCCAATTCAAGATCATGAGTTGGATAATTTTGCTCATGATTTCGAAGTGCTCTGGATGCGTAAGCGATGACTCGGTTGTTTTGCATAAGAACACAACCAAGGCCAGTTCCAGAGGCATCACAATAGACATCAAAAGGCTGAGTATTATCCGGCTGAGCTAGTACTGGGGCAGTTGTCAAAAGTCTTCTCAAAGTGTGGAATGCTTCATCACACTTAGTATCCCAGCAGAACTTAGCTTCTTTCTTCAGTAGCTCAGTCATTGGTTTAGCTATCTTGGAGAAGTCTGGAATGAATCGGCGATAATATCCTGCCAATCCAAGGAAACTTCGGATTTGATGGACTGAAGTTGGAGGTTTCCAGTCCATAACTTCCTGGACTTTAGTGGGATCAACCGATATGCCTTCACTAGAGATAGTGTGTCCCAAAAATTTCACACTATCTAGCCAGAATTCACATTTCGAGAATTTGGCATAAAGGCGATGATCTCGTAGTCGTTGAAGCACGACACGTAGATGATTAGCATGGTCTTCCTTGGTCTTGGAATATATTAGAATATCGTCGATGAAGACCACGACAAATTTGTCAAGCTCCGGCATAAATACTGAATTCATAAGATACATGAAATATGCCGGTGCATTAGTAAGCCCAAATGACATAACCAGATATTCATAAAGTCCATATCTGGTTGAGAAGGCCGTTTTTGGAATATCGCAAGGCCTAATCTTGATCTGATGATAACCAGAGCGTAAGTCAATTTTTGAGAAGACCTTAGCTCCAGCTAACTGATCAAACAATATGTCAATGCGGGGAAGAGGGTACTTATTTTTGATGGTAACCGCATTGAGTGGACGATAATCAACACATAGCCTTAAACTATTGTCTTTCTTCTTTACGAAGAGAGCAGGACAACCCCAAGATGACGCACTTGGGCGTATAAAACCTTTATCAAGAAGGTCTTGGAGTTGGATTTTCAATTCAGCCAATTCATTTGGAGGCATGTGATACGGCCTCTTTGAAATAGGAGCGGTGCCAGGTTGAAGTTCAATAATGAACTCGATGTCTCTGTCTGGTGGCATCCCAGGCAAATCATCTGGAAAGACATCGGGGTATTCACAGACCACTGGAATATCTTTTACTTTAACGTCTGTGATAGCATAAGCGCAAGAGTGCAGATACTCCTGCTGGGGCAGATAGAGGGTAGTTGCTCCTTGATGTGGTGAATCAATCTCAATAACTCGGGAAGAGATGTCTAGCAGTACTCTATGTTCTGCCATCCAATTTGTCCCAAGTATAATATCGATACCCTCTAGGTTTAACAAAATCAAATCAGTTCTGATTTCCTTGCTACCCAATTGAATTGGCACCTTTTTGACCATTTGGCCAGATGAAATTTTTCCTCCCGGGGTAGAGATCACATATGATCCCTTAGTAGGGCAAAGATCAAGTCCTATTCGGGTACTGCAGTTGTTACTAATGAAACTATGAGTTGCTCCAGAATCGAATAATGTAACAACTGGTTTGTGATGTACTGAAAATGTACCCGACATGATAGGAGCTCCATCTGGAAGTTCTGCAAGGGTAGTGAAGTTGATTTGTCCTTGCCGGACTTGTATCATCGGCCTCTTACCCTTGTTCTGATCATTCTGACTGGAACTCTGCCCTTGATTAGATCTCTTGAGTTGTGGACAATTTCTAAGGAGATGATCCGCACTTCCACACTTTAAACAGCAATGGGTGTTGCTTTTCCGTCGAGCTTGTTGAACATTCGGCCGTGGGCCAAGTTGTTGTGGTTGTTGTAGAAGTACAGGAGGTTGACACTCTTCTTGCTGTTGAGGCGGCTTAAGAACCAGTCTGCCAATCGGAACATCTCGCTGTGGTGCTCCAAGCAATATATTCTGATCAATTTGATACCACGAGGGTTTAACACTCGTGGATCCAGTGGAAATCCTTCGCTTCTTTTTGGCACGGTGTGCCGTAATGCAATCTTCCTGAGTCAGTGCCATGTTGACCAACTCGCTGAAATTATTCGCCTTGACAAGGTTCAGATGTTCTTTGAGCTTAGTATCCAAACCTCGACGAAAGCGATCCTGCTTCTTGGCATCACTATCGGCATGATAGCCCGCATACTGACACAGGTGATTAAAAGCCTGTGCATACTGCAGTACAGTGCGGGTGCCTTGTGTAAGTGTCAAGAACTCATTCAGTTTCCGTTCCACCAGCCCTTCAGGTATATGATGTGCCCTGAAGGCATTACGGAATTCTTCCCAAGAGATGACATGACCATCAATTTGCATAGCACAAAAAGTATCCCACCAAATACGAGCAGCTCCGTGTAATTGTTGGGCAGCAAACCGAGCCTTGTTGGAATCCGCACATGGAATTGTAAGAAGAGCAAACTTAGATTCAATAGTGCGGAGCCAAGCATCGGCATCCAAGGGTTCCTCCGCTTTGCTGAACAGCGGGGGCTGAGTACTGAGGAAATCTTGATAGGTTGCTGCCAAAGGTTCGTCACGACCTTGTGACTGCTGGTTTTGTTGCTTCCGTTGTGCCTGAACCAACAGATTGAGAAGTTCAGTTTGCCGAGCCATAGCCTCGGCTAGATGTGAAAGTGATAGGGATGGTTGTTGGGAATTGCTGGATTGATCTGCCCGAAAACCTTCCGGGGTTCCACATGTAGCTCCAACCATCTGAAACAAGAATTTAGATGATAAAATTTATTTACCCTGCTGAAAGCTTACAAGGTAAATAGGATGAGACAATAGATTCTGATATAGCAAGGATTGGAAAGTAGGAAGATACCTAGGAGGCTTAATCAATATTGCTACAAGAATCCCACTAACCATACCAAGGATCAACATTCTACCACACATCCTTAGAAGAACCAAAACACACATTGCATTCATGTATTTGATGATGAGTTATGCATGCACGTTCTACTCGTCCTCACAAACCAAAAATAACTGCCGAATATCTTCGGACTTACGTGGTTAGTTTCGGTGGCATAGTACATACGTCTCTCACTATTAACTAATCGATAAACCCTATCCGTCCTAGTTTCGTGGTTAGTGTACCTGCAGAAAACCACAATATATACCCAATGAACCTTTCATGCCAGCATGTCATGAAAGCGTTCCCATTCATTACTGTTCACTATAGAAACAGCATCTGTACAATTACCGCCGTACAGACAACGTTAGCATACGTTATCGAGATAACGTATTCACGGGGGTACCGCAAAATGCGGGGATATGAACAGCGATCGCCATATCCTGCGCCGAACCATATACTCCCAATGTAGTCAACCGAGGTTGGTACATTGGCAGCATCTCAAGTAGGCCACTGCTTGAGAAACAGCGTTCGGTTCGCATCACCGACGGGAAGGCCAAGCTCCCTCAGTTGGCTGAGGATCCTTACCTTCTTACCTCACGATCGAAGATGTCGTTACAGAAAGTAAGGTTGGGTTGTGCATGAATTTAAGTTTTGACGGAAAAGTAATGCTGGTAGTTAAGATTATACATATATAGCCACCTCTATTTCCCTTATAAACATTACCCTAGGGCTTTACGTACTAAGCACGATCCTTAACGAATCAAACGTAGTTTTGCCAAACCTTTGGTTGATCAAACTTTTATGCCGAAAACATTTTTAAGGTAAAATGTATCTCCAGGGTAACCTTATAGCTCTGATACCAGCTGTGGCAGAACCAACCTGAATTATACCGGCTCAAGTACGCGAGTCCACTTCCTAGGGCTCCAACGTGCTTCAAACGGTATAATCCCTTGGCCTGTCGGGTAACGTCCCGATAAACCACCGATACACAGGATCAAATAAGGTTACCTCACACGAAGGTGAGTCCAGAGATACAATCACCATCACATTTTACATTACAGAGAATTACATTACAAGAGTTTCTAAAAGAAATACGAAGTTTCAAATCCAGAGAAAAGATTACACACCATTAAAGCTATGGTTTTTGGCAGCGGAAAACATACGCGATGATCTACAGCACGTCGACAAGACGGATGTCATGCTAAGCCCGGGCACGACATCACTCGATATCACCAGTGCTGGCCGGGGACGGATCCCATTCCACGGACCAACCTTCTGAAAGAGCACAGGGCCAAGGCAAGGGAAGAGTAGGGTCTTCAAGACATTACCTGCAAAACATATAACTAGCAAGGCTGAGTATACTAATACTCAGCAAGGCTTACCCGGGATTGGGTATACTTAGCCCATAACTAGACTTATGAAAGCGTATAATGGTTCTGGGTTTAGTTTCAGCTGAAAAGCAACTAAGAGTAGATCCTTATTTTCAACTTTTAGCTTTCAAGTTCTATGTGATTAACCATTCTAGATAAGCACTTACAACTAAGCAAGCAAGGTAGAGCTCTTTATCTCAACCATCAGTATTATTCATCATATAGTTGCTCTTGTTACTCTGTGTGATAAAGGGATTAAGTAGTCTCAATCATCGTGAGAGGCGGACGATTCTGAATCGAATTTAACCTTGCAAGGTAAACCTAACTCACACGCTTGGAACACCAAAGGGTCATTCCAAAGCAACCGTTTGCCTTTCATTCCGACTCGTGGACAGGTCCACCACAAGCGACTGTAGGAACATACGCACATCACCCGTGCAGGACATACGTCTGTAGCGCGACTACAAAACCCGTATTCCTGGTTGCCCTTGCAACACGTATTTCCCCAATCGAACCAAGTAACCAAAAGAAGCAAATACATGTGGTGGGAGGTATGTCCACTCCTCGGACTGATTGGTTACTAGGCTTACCGCTTACCATATTTCGCGGCATGTGGTTAGTACTTTCAAATGCTTAACCACCGCTAACACACCCCGCGGCCTTATCAAATTCAACAACACAGACGGGGTATCACCTCAACCATGATACCTCACAAAACTCCCGTCCGGCATCCTTATAGTGATAACAGGAATGTAATCATTACAACTCCTATATCGCGCGAGTGACAGGAAATCACCCGACTTCTACCGGCCCTATTAGCATAGCAGCTAGTCGGACTCAAGTACTAGTATTCATTACATTGGTTCCTAGGGAAATGCAGCTAGGGTTTCAAGCAATTCCTGAGAACTTAATGCATAGAATACGTAAATAAATATAGATTGCAGTATAATTAAAATAGTGGGTTATGTCCGGGGCTTGCCTTTACTGGTAGGGCTGGGGTTAGTCAAGTTAATAACGTCCGAACTTTGGTTCGGGCCTTCAGAGAATTCCCTGACGAAGTTCTCGGGATCTTCAGAAAACCTCCTTCTGGTTCCGGGATTAGCTGCTAATTTCCGTCGGCGGAAAAGATCAAGTCTACATGATATGCAAGATGGAGTTCAATGGATGCACACACTTTCATTTCAATTCACGGTAAAGTTGCAATCCAAAAGTTAATATTCAAGAACTCATGGTATAAGAAACCTAAGTTTTGAATCATGGGCATTAACTCATGAGTAAAGCATTAATTTAATTGAAAATAGAAATTAAGTATTCAAGTTTAAATTAAATTCCAATTTGAATGTGAACCCTAAGTAATTAGAGTTATAAAGTTTTGAAAACTTAAACACAGCTTATTGTGTATTTAAAAGATCCTGATTAAACGATCTATTTAGATAAGCTTTACTGAAAAGATTTAGTTAATTGTATTAATCCAAGATAAATATTAAAACATAAATTAGAGTTAAATTCAGATTTAGATTTGAATTTAAACTTTTGAGTAAAGAATGTTATAAGATTTTGAATATTTAAAAATAGATTACTTTATAATTTATGATTAAGAGTTCTAATTGATTAAAGTTTAAAAGGTATGCTTAGCAAATTTTTGCTCAAAATAATTTGAAATGGTTATCTTAAAAGAAATTAAATTATATCATGAATTTAGATTTGAAGATTTTATATCACTTTATATGTCCTATAGAAATTTGTATATCAAAAATCATGATCACAAAGTTAACCTTATAGGGTAAAAATTGGAATTACGGATAAGATATTACATTTTCATGTCTTAAATTCTATATAGATTCAAAAATATTTTGTTTCATACCAAAGTTACTTAATAGAAGTTGTAGAGTTCAAAACCTAGTTTCAAACAAAACTGGTTTTGTAATTTTTGGAATTTCCTACAATTCTCTATTGAATTTACAAGTCAAAAATATCACTCACATGAAATAACGAGCACCCATTCACTTCTATTCTAAATACAGAACAAACCATCTATTTTCACAGCATGGTCATAAAACAAAAGTGATAGAATTTGAAATGGAGATTCACATGCAACTGGTTTCACATTTTTTTGAATTTTCTACGATTTTCTAGGAGTTTTCCAAGTTCAGCACATTAGAAAAGGGAAAGAAACCGAAATCTTTCATTCAGACCCTTATAAAGAATCGAATTTTCGCAGGCAGGTCCTCCTGCCATTGCCGGCCGGGGCAAGCTCTGTTCCATCACAAATCCCGGCGATGGAGTGGTGAATCCACAAGGGGAAGGGGGTGGGAAGCGAGAGGGGACTACGACGCACCCGATTGAGGGCTTGGCCGAGCTTGGGGAGGCCGGAAAGGTGGTCGCCGGTGTGGAGCAGGAGCTGCAACGGCACGGTGGCGCGGGGAAACTGGGCGGCAGCATGGAAGGGGTGCAACGGAGTGGGGGAACGGCTTCTATAGGTCCCGGGGGTGCTATTTATAGGAAAGGGAAGGGGAGAGAGGGGCGCACGGCCGGGGAACGACGGCGGCACGGTGGCGCGGTGCTGGCAGCTCGGGCCGGCAGTGGTGGGCGCGTGGGGGTGCGAGGAGGTGCCACGAGGGCGGGCTAAGGCAGAGGAACAGGCCTAGGGCGGCACCTGGAAGAGGGGGGGGGAAGGGGGCTGCTCTGGCCGGCTTGAATTCGAGAATCACGGCGCCGGCACAGTAAAACAGGGGAGGAGGATAAACAGCCAGAGGAGGAAGAGGAATAGGAGAGCGCCAGGGACTTGTTTGCGATTTGCAAAAACTTCAAGGGCCTGAAAGTAAAACTAAATTTTCCACTGATACAGGGCTCTAATGGAGAAATGACCAAAATGAAAGTTGTACAACTTTTCAAGCTCTACAACTTTGCTTTAGGGTTTGATTTCAAAAACTCAAAGTATGCATCTTTATTTTGAAACTTTGGACAAATTTTAAGTTTTATAAGATTTTGTCTTTGCTATATAATTACCCACATAATTTTGGGCCTTAATGCAAGCTTTCAGAACTGTCATGATTACTTGCATTCTTATAATTTGGCCCCTAGTAACTTTTGAAAATTACTTTTGTAACTCATGCATTTTACACAAAAGGACTCATATTTTTATAAAATTACACATAGGGTCTTATTGCTACAATTACATCCAACCTTATACAAATCAACACACGCATTACATTTCATACATATTATGGTACAATTTGACACCTAGGGTGTCACAGATAAGTCCTCATCGTCTTCCTCTCTCCCCTCCCTCACTGTTTCACTGCTGCGCCGCCCGTCGCCCCCTCGCCGGCGATATACCTGGCCGCCAGCTGCCCCCTCGCCGTCCTACCCGCACCACCTGGCCGCCAGCTGCCCCCTCCGCCGCCCCACGTCCGCAACCCAGTGCTCCCCTGGCACCGCCACATCCCACCAAAACTTCCTAGCTAGCTTTTCTCCATCCTCTCGCGTTTACGCCGCCCAAAATGCTGCGCCGGCGATCCTCTCCACCACCGCCGCTCAGTCTCACCATCGTCCCGACACTCCGCCCCCTCTTAGCCCTCGCCAAGCTCACCACCAGCACCACATCTACGTGTAGAAGCTTCGTGGCCACTTTCCCGTCGCCCTCCTGCATTTCGGCCGCTGGAACGCTGCCGCCGCTCTCGGAACTTTGCTGCACCGGCTCGGACCTCCATCGAACCATCACCTCTGAGCCTTTCTTCTTCAATTCCAATCATCCTCGAGTCCGCCGTGAGCCCCTGAACCTTTTCCACCACTTTCCCCTAGACGCTGGTGAGCCACCTTGCCAGAATTTGGCCACCGTCGTTCGGTTTCTCAATTCAAACCGACCAGGGACCTAATTGCAAGTCTTCTTTTCTTTCTAGGTTCTTTTCTACAACAATATCAGTACCCCCCAATTCAAATCTGCCAACTTTGAAAATCTATAAAAATTTGTAGAAAAATCCAAAAATTGTCAAACCAGTTTTGTTGTACTCTAAGAGTCAAGCTCTGCAACTTTTGTTACTAAAGTTTATTTTGAAACTTAATGTTTTAAGTGTTACTTTAAAGTTTAAAAAAAGGGAATCTTGTATGTATCTCTTGCATGCTAGCTTTATTTCATGTAATCTTTGGTATGCAACTTGTATGTGGCATCACTGAACTTGTGTGCAAATTTCACCATCAGTACTAAACTCTAACTGGAACTCATTTAAATTTGTGCAAATTAAGCTTGAAATGAATTAAGACTATTCAAGCATGTTTCTGATGCTTCCATGCTTAGATCTTTTTACGATATATCTTTCTGATGTTGAGTAATTGATAGTAATTTTTGAATAATTTATAGCAGTATTTAACTTAAGGCTTTTATTTAAACTTAAAATTTGAATTTGATTCAAATACCTTAGTTTCTGCTTTAAAAAATTTGTGAAAAATTTATGGCAAGCTAATCTGATAGAAGTAAACACACTCACCAAAATTCAAAGCCAGAGCCCCTATAGATTTCAAACTAAAAATAAAACTTGTTAACTTAAGTTTGAATTTGTTCATTTTTGTACCACTAACCTGTTAGGTTTAAAAATAAGAAATTAACAAAAGCTTTGTATCAACTTCAAGTGTGTGTAGTTAAATTTCTAACCTCAATACTCTTATGCTTGAAGTTAAAGAAATTATTTATGATACTAGTAGAGTTAATTGGATTAATGTATAATAAATAAATTTGAATTCTTGGAATTCAAATCCTTTGCTTTGTGGTGTTTTGAATGTGAATTGTTGGATTGCAACCTTATCGTGAAGGAAAGTTATTGACTCAATAGTCACTTAATTCAAATCATTGCATATCATGTAGAATCAACGACGCCTAAAGACGGAACCTATGAATTGGTCCCGGAACCCGAGCAGGGTATATCTGAAGACCAAGTGAACATCGCCTTCAGAAGTTGTTGACATTCCTGACCCAGCCTCACCCAAGAAGGTAAGCCCCAGTGCATAACCCAGTTTTTCAAATTATGCACTTATTATGTTATATATCTATATTGTGCATTAGGTTTTAGGAGTTGTAATGAAACCCTATATGCATGAAACTTAGGAACCTATGTAATGTTTTTTTCGAGTCTTTACCGAATAGATGCTCCGGTAATAGGACCGGCAGAAGTCGAGTGATTTCCTGTCACTCGCGCGATATAGGAGTTGATTGTTTACCATTCTGCAATCACTATAAGGATAACGGATGGGGTTATGTACGATATCATGACTTGAGAGAATACCCCATCTGGGTTGATTTAAGTTTGATAAGGTCGCAGTGTGTGGTAGTGGTGGTCAAGTGTTTGAAAGTACTAGCCACATACCGTAAATATGGTACGCAGTAAGCCTATTACCTGATTGGCCCAGCAAGTGGACTTACCCCACCACTCGAATTTTGGTTTTTGTCACACACACGCACCGACGTGTGGGAATACGTTCCGCGTAGAGGACGGGAGTACGGCCATACAGTCGTGCTGTAGGCGTACGTCCCGCATAGTGAATGTGCGTAAGGTCCTGCAGTCGCTTGTGGTGGCCCTGATCCACACCTCAGAATAAGATAGGAACGGTTGCCCAGAAAGTTAAGTTTCCGAGCGTGTGAGTTAGGATCCCTTGCAAGATTATGAAATTCGATTCAGAATCATCTGTTTCTCGTGGAGATTGAGACTGCTTGATACTTCTGCCACATAGAGTAATAACAGTAACAGTTAATGGAATAATTTTGATGGATGCTTAATATCTACCTTGCTTGACTAGTATAGGTGCTTACCTAGAATGGTTAAAAGAAACTAGAATATGAAAGCTAACATATGAAAGCTAACATATGAAAGTAAGGACATACTCTTTGTTGCTTTTCAGTAAAAGAAAACTAGAGCCATTCAACCTATCATGGTCTAGTTATGGGCTAAGTATACCCAAATATCAGGTAAGCCTTGCTGAGTATTAGTATACTCAGCCTTGCTAGTAATATGGTTTTCAGGTATGTCGTTCGTGACCCAAGTGGATAGTCTGACTTGGCCCGGCACTGTTTCGCTTGGCTGGTCCGTGGAATGAGATCTGTCCCCAGCCGGCAATGACCCTTCAGAGTAATGCCATGCTTTGGGCTGAGTATGGTGCCTACCTCTGCGACGTATGTAGTCGCGTTGCTGTTTTTGCTGCTAACTCTGAATACTGCCTGATAAACTTGAAGTTTCGAATAATGCTTGTATAAATTTGTATTAGCTAGGATGAAACAAAATTCCTGTGTAATAATGTTTAATTATCCTGTGGTGTAAAAGTTGCGAGCTGTTGTAAGGCTGGACTCGTCTTCGTGCGAGATAAACCTACGTCGATCCTGTGTAGCCGTGGTTGAATCGGGCAGTGACCCGACAAACAAATGAGTTGTTCCGTTTGAAGTGCGTTGAGCTTCTGTCACCTGCCTAGCGATGACTAGTGCGCTTGAGCCAGAATATTTCAAGCGGTTCTGCCACAGATACCCCTGAGGTGGTGAGTTTTTAGGTAGGGTGTCACCGAGATCATGTCACACCCTAAAATATTTAATTTTAGGATGTGAGTATCTTTTAGAATCTGTTCATCTATCAATAGGGTTTTCAAGAATTTTCCAGATTTTTCTAGCAATTATTCTCTTTTTCCATAGAGCTAAATCCATTTATTGGAAAGTTCTAAAAATCTTTTTTCTCAAATTCCAGGTATTATATTTGGATTCATCGTGTCCCAAATTACCTCCCGCATTTTCCTTAAAATTTTTGGGATTCTTCTGGATATATTTTTTATGGTTTAAAAGATTTATCTGAACTTTTCTAGTTTGATTTTAAGCTTGAAAATATATTCTGGAAGAATGAATCCTTTTTCTTTTTCTTCTCGGATTGGATTCAACTCGTGTTTACTTAAACCCTACAAACGTGTCGCGTGCGAGCTTCAGCTCGGTCACCACCACTATCTCATCGTGTGTCACGTTTCATCGAGAAAATAGACTAGAAGCTTCTCTTTGAGGAATCCTAGGTGAACCCCCTCGCTTCCCTTTCTTTTTCTATTCCGGAGTTTAATTGCTCGTCGAAGCTAGCGAACTACTAGTTCCAATAACCAGAATCACCGCTGCAAGGTCCTGAACTGATCCGTCAATGACCTAGCCTGATCCCTCTCTCTCTTTTCTATTTCACGTTCTCGAATAGCCCGTTTGTGTTCAACCAGCAATGTCAGCACATTTTCATGTTCAACCTCCACTCTAACCTATTTCGGCCCATAACCGAACTCACTTGCCATTCTAGTCTCGATGTGAGATCGATTCCTCCCTTGCTTTCCTTCTCTCTTCCCCGACACAGTGGCCAACCTATCACCCTTCCCCCTTGCCTTTTCTCTCTATGACGTCCTGGTCCCACTTGTCATCCCTCTTGTCCCTTTCAGTTTTCACCACGACGACCATACCACACAATGCTTGGTTTTCCTACGTGTGCACCCTGGGACTCATTGACCGAGTTCAATCTGACCACTCATGTTGACCTCATCGTACGCATGCACGCCACCTGCTGGCTGAGTTGGTTGTTTGTTCCACGACTGTTCTCGACTTTATTCAAGATTGAACGACTCTCGCTGTTGTCCTCAGCATGCGCATCACGCAACCCATGCCCTACAAAAAAGTGCAGCCTGCTCACATTCCCTCTTTTATTTCTCTCAATGGTCAATTTCTTTTTGTCGGCCTATCAGTCTGCGCAGGTCCTTTTGCCCGTGTGTTTTCTTTTCTTTGTTCCTTCCACGGCCCATCTTGGTATACTAGCCCGGCACCAACCGAACCTGCTTCAACCCAGTCCGACCCAACCTGTTGTGTGCAGCCTGGTCCACCAACAGCCGGTCTCTGCCAAGACCACACACGGCATGACGCAGCTGCAACTGTGCGCACCCGGACGCCCTGCTCCCTGTGCCCCTGGTGCCCGCGCCTCCGTGCAACCGCACGCACCCTAGGCCTCCGCGACCCGCTCTATAAATCCTGCGGGCAACCCTAGCCCTACATCCCCTCTGCTCGCGCTCCCTGCTTTGCCACCGCCGCACCTCCCGTAGTCCCTGCCTCACGAAGCACGAACCTTCCTTGCGCCCCTTGGCAGTCGCGCCTCCCTGCCACGTGTCACCAGGAATCGTTGCAGCACCCCAGCAGGCCGAGCACCAAAGCCTCCCCCATCCTCCTGAGCGCTAGCTGCCCCTGCACCATGCGTGAGACCCTCCTACATCGCCCCTTCCTGTGGCACCCAGTCTGCCGGCACCAGTTTGTGCCACGAGCAAACAACTGTCATCATCTTCCCGGCCAGATTTCGACTGCCATGGTGCGTCTCTAGCAAGGGTAAGCGGTAAAACGGATTCCTCTCAACCTCGTTCTTTTTCCCCACTTCTCCCACTCTCCCATGGTCTAAATCGCTGCAATTTTGGCCAGCAGCAAGCCCCTCTACGGCAGCCATGGAGGAGCCCGAGGTTTTGCAGTCCAGTCCCTGGAGAAAGATGTAATAAATCTGTTTTTCTTGTATCTTGCAAAATCTGCAGAAAATCCCCTAGATGTAATACATCTTTTCGACCTAGCTCCACCCTAATCTTTTTGAGATCTAACCCTATCCTTTGAGCTTTTTGCGAGCCTTGTTTTAGCTACAGTTTCACGTTTTAGATCCATTTTTATCCGTTCTTTTACGTTAGTCTTCTAAAATCCTAAGCTATCATTTAATAGCATTGTTGTACCATAGTTCCTGTTTTAAATTAAATATAGATTTAATTTGATTAATATCATCTCATCTAGTGTCGGTGTTTTACCGCCTGCCCACCGAGGGGGTGTACCCGAGGTGGTGAGTTTTACGTAGAGTGATGCCGAGATCAGAAATCAAAGGTGCAAGCAACACAAGGTTTAGACAGGTTCGGGCCGTGATGAGCGTAATACCCTACATCCTGTTTGGTGGTTTGTATTGCCTTGGGTGTTGATGTGTTTTGAGGGGGTCCCTGCCCGCTCTTATATATCCGGGAGGACAGGGTTACATGAATCCTAGTCCGACACTAGCCTAGGAATCATACTCGAGTACAACTCGAGTAGCTTCCTTCTGTATCGTCTACTTCTACTTCGCATGCGAGTAGAGTACAACATAGATAAGGTATAGGACATGTCCTATCCTCTATTCCTGTATGAAGTACGTTATGTACACAGTCCTATAGTCCCGTGTCTAACAAGCCCCCAAGCTCTTCGTAGCTGAGTACTGCAGGCTCCTCGATTACTTCCGAAGTAGTCTTCGGCTTCTTTTGAAGCTCCATCTTGAAGTTCTTCTTCAAGTACTTCCTTGGCTGCATCGAAGCTATGAGGTGCTCATGCCCTGAATTACTTCTTTGGTATGGTGTGTGATGAAAAATCGCAGTCCATATGGAGTAGCCCCCGAGCCTTAGATTGAATGAGGCTGAGGGTCACATTAGTTTTGAATCTTCCTTGCTTACTTTTTGAATATATTCAAAAAATAAGTAGTTGATGCCACGTAACCCGCAGCCCCCGAGCCTTGAATCCAAATCTCCTAGGGTTGGAAAAAATGATCCAACAGTCGTGGCATGCAATGAAAAAATGTTCCATTGAGAAATAATTGGTGTGATGATACAGATGATGGAGTTTAGACTTGAAATTCGAAAACACCTTTTTTTGGGACAATTAACCCTGAAAAAATGGTTAATCGAATAATTTATCTAAAAATCCACCAAATGACCCCTCATCTTCCGAATATTCCCAGTGACGACTCTTCAACTTAGGGTAAAATCCGTGCTTCCAATCGTCAATCTGCCAAGAAATTGCCGAACCCCCAATCAAATCCGTTCTCCGCCTTCTCCCCCTTCGACAAGCCCCAATCTAGCCAAAGCTCTCCACCCCTTCACTGCAGCCCCCGAGCGCATGCGAGTAAAGCAGCTCGTGGCAAACAGATCTAGAATGGCGCCCAAGAGATCCAACGAGAAAGATGGGAAGGGGAAGGAATCAGAGCTGCCTTCTGGGGAATGGACCTATAGTAAGTGCTCCAATATCGACCTCCTGCGTCTTGTTTCTGAGGGTTTGCTTCAGGAGAAAAATCTTGTCAACTGGCGCCCTTCTTTTCGCTAATCTCTTCCCATGGAGAATGTAGACGAAATCATCTCATTCTACCATTTCTCTAAATGGGGTTTGGCTCTCCCCACCTATTCCTTCTTCCATGGCCTTCTTTATTTCTATGGGCTTGAGCTCCATCATCTCAACCTGAACTCGATCTACCACATTGCCATCTTCATCAACTTTTGTGAAGCCTTCCTTGGAATTGAACCCCATTGGGATCTTTTCCTCTATCTCTTCCACGTAAAACTGCAACCTACCTCCAAAAATCCATCCGTTGTAGGGGGTGCTGGCATCCAGCTTAGGCAACAAGCCAGTGACAGATATCTTTCTTACAAATGTAACATTCAGGTAATTAGAATTAAAAACATTAGGTCTTAGGTAAAGTGTGTATGTTTGTTTTTGTGTATGTGTGCCAAGAATGGGAGGTAGCATCAAAACCTAGGAAAAATATAACACTAGGTGTTAAATTTATATCACCATAGGAAAGAAAGTGCAATAGATATGTTAAATTCTAAGAAAAATGGGCCTTTGTGTGAAAACAGGGACCTAGATGTGATTAAAGCAAAAACATGGGTCCTCTTATGCAAAATATTGAAGTATAAAAGTAATTTTTAAAGTTTACTTAGGGCCAAAATGTAAGAATACAAGTCATCATGACATTGCATGAAACTTGCAAATGTGTCCAAAATTACATGAAATCTACCTCAGTAAGGACAAACCTATTCAAATTCTACCTTTGTTCAAAATTTAACATGTAAAGTTGTATACTTTGGATTTTTGAACTTGAACCCTAAAGCAATGTTGTAGGGTTTGAAAACTCTACAACTTTTATTTTGGGCATTTCCTCATTAGACTTTTAGATTAGTGGGGAATTTTGCTTTACCGAGAGGTCCCTAGAATCTTTTAGTTTTGCACATAGGTCCTTCGGACCCCTCCCTCTTTTCTTCTTCCTCTGGCCCCCTCTGCACCCCTGCCGTCTCTGCCGCCGGTGCAGAGCCCCTTGCCGTCGCTGCTGTGCAGGCGCCGCCACTCCACCTCCTGCTGCCGCCTTCCCCACGCGTCGCCTGGACGTCGCCCACCGCTCTAGCCCTTCCTTGCTGCCCTCCTCCGCGAGCGCCACGACCTCCCGAGCCGTCCGCCGGCCGCCACATCATCACCGCCGTGTTCTGTGCTCGTGCATACTTCTTCTCCTCCCCTTCTCTGCCCAACAGAACCAGGAGATCACAGTGAAACCATTTGCACCTCTTTTCCCCTTGTCGTGCACACCCCGAGCCCAAATCGCCTCCGCCGCTCGCTCCTCTCCTCCGGTGAACTACGGGCCATCGTGGGCAACCACGGTCGACCGCCCATTGCTCCCACCGACCCCCTAAACAGCTTCTCCAACCTCTGCTCGAGCTCCCCCAGCCCCCAGTAGCTCTCCAATTTCGGCCGGAGCAACGTTGCCGGCGCTCGTCGTCTGCCGCCGTCTCCTGCTCACCATGGACAGCTCACCTCAGCCATCCCCGCACCACGACAACCCCTCAGCCAGTCCCCTTTCAACCCTGTGAAGCTCTACAACCCCTCGGTTGGTCCCCTAGTGCACCACATCAGTCTCCCGACGCTCGCCGGCATTTGACTCCGCCACCACCGTCCCTGCCTCCGCCGGTTGCCCCAATTCCAAAGCTTACGTCCCCAATTGAGAACATCAGTACCTTCCCCATAGCTCACTAATGTTTACGCGCAGGTCCCTCACTGACATTGGCCGCCGGAGCATCACCGTCGTCATTGACCCCTCTGCCGCCGCTTCAGGCTCCCATCGAGATCCCCCTTTCCGGCCACCTCTACCCTCGACACGTGGTCCAACCGAACCGCCGTAAGCCCCTGAAGCTTTCCCTCCCCTCGGACCTCGCTGCCGGTGGCCCTCCCCGCTGGAACACGGCCGTCTAATCTCTATTCCCCTTCCTCTTCTAGCCAAGGGCCTCGGGACTGAAAGAATCAAAAGCCCAGGGGGCTATCTGCAAAGCCAAGACTCATAGGAATAGTGCCATGAGGACCCCGTGTGTCATTTCTGCTGTAGAGTTTGAAATTCCATAGCAATTCAAGGAAAAATCATAAAAATGCAAACTAAAATTTGTTGCATTCCTCATTCTAAGATCTACAACTTTACTTATAGGTTTAATTTCAGTTTCTAAGTAATTTATGCTCTAATTTAAATGCTAATTTTAAGTAGTTGTAAGCTAAGAAAATGCATAATAAATAGCAGAAAAATGGTAAAAATGTGCAACCAATTGTGTTAGTCTTGTTTTGACATGTAGTACTTATGAAAAATATTTAAACTACTATTTGTATAATATTTTCATGATGTGTTAGTTTAATTATGAATAATGCCTATTTAACTTGCATATTTAATGTCTGTGGATTTAAAAGGTCAAAAATTATGAAAATAATTGGAGATGTTGAACTTGAGTAGGATGACTTGAGTACAAAAATTTAGAACAAAATCTTACATAGATATACAGTTTTAAATAATACCTAATGGATTAGTACTAATGTTAATTATTATTATAGCTCCATTTCTGTAGAAATAAAATCTTAATAAATTTACTATGGCTTAGATATAGCCTAAGCTGTAGGTATCAAGATTTCAACCCCAGTACTATGATAACTTATTTTGTAACAACAAATTATGTTGCCTAATGTAGCTAACTAGGTTAACTCATACGCGATAAATGACTGCCCAGTAGAAAAGTAAATGATATGTGTGATAAGTGTGACAGTTCATGTATTTGTAAACTAGGCATATAATTTGTTAGTGTGAAGTATGTGTTTTTTTGTGTAAAGCTTGTGTGTGTTTGCGTGAAACTTTTGAAAATTTAAAGTGCAAGTAAAAAGGGTACTTTTATAATTATGGAAAAACCTAGGCTTGTTTTTGCAAAATGTATTTGGATAAGGGTAATTTCAAAATAAGTGAAAGGTGGTTTTGTAAACATGTTTTTCTTATTTTATTCCCTGTAAAAATATATATTTATCCAAAAGTTGCATTAGAAATGCATGTGTTGAATTGTGTAAAAAGTTTGGGTAAAGTGGTGAAAATAAGGGTATTTATGTAATTTTATAAAAGTACAAGTCCTTTTATGCAAGTAGTTGATTTACAAAAGTAATTCTCAAAGTTACTTAGGACTAAAGTGTAAAAGGTGCAAGTCATTATGACATGTCTATCCAATCATTATGATGAGTCTATCCCGTCATCATGACGTGTCATAAATGCTTGCATTTAGGTCCTAAATGTTATGAAATTATACTCTTTAGGACAAAAGTAATTCAAATCCAACTTTTGTTCAAAATTCAACTTGTAAAGATATAAGTTTAGAGTTTTTGAACTTCAGCCCTAAAGCAATGTTGTAGAGTTTGAAAAACTCTCCAACTTTCGTTTTGGGCATTTCTTCATTAGGGTTTTAAATTAATGAGAAATTTATGTTTTACAGAAAAGTCCCTGCAGTTTTCTAAATTACGCACAAGTTCTTGGGAAGTTCTAATTCTCCTTCTCCTCTGTTCTCTTCTCGCTGGCGCCTTTATCCTTTTCCCCACCGGCAGCATACCTCTTCCTGGCTCCATTCCTATCCCCACCTGGTTTTCCCCTCCCTCTCTCCTCCAGGCCGCAGCAGGCAGGGCGGCGTGGGGGCGCTGCTGCAGGCGGCGCTGGCTCGCGGGCGCTGGGCGCTGGCGCGTGGGCGGCGAGCGGCTGGCGCAGGCGGCTGCGAAGCGGGGCGCTGCGTAGGACGGCGGCGCGGCTGCGGCTCCAGGCGACGGCGCGGATCCTGGCGCGCGGGCGGCTGCAGCTCGCGGCGGGCGGCTGCTGCGCGGGCAGGCAGGCGCGAGGCGGCGCGGCTCCAGGCGGGCTGGCGGGCCCAGGAGCGGAGCGCGGCGACTCGGGCCGCGGGAGCTGGGTGCGTGGGGGCAGCTTGGCTGGGCGCGCAGGCGCGCGGCGCAGGGCGACGGCTCGGGATCCAGGCGCGGCGTGGTGGCGCAGTGCAGGCGGGCCACGGGAGTTGAGGCAGGACGCGCAGGTAGCGCGGGCGTGTGAGCGGAGTGGCGCCAGCGCGAAGCGGGAGCAGGCGATGTGGGCCGGGCGCGTGCGGCAGCGGGGCGGCTCGGGAGCGGCGCGGGCAGAAGTGGAGGCTGGTGATGTGGGCGCGTAGTTGTAGCAGCACGCGGCGAGCGGTCACTGGAGCGGTTCGCGAGCGGTGCAGGAGCGGAACATGGGCGGCACCGAGCGGGTGGCGCGAGCGTGCGCGCGGTGGCGCGCGGAAGCTGGCGGTGTGTGCAAGTGTTGGGTGGCCGGAGCAGAGCGGGCCCATGGGCACGAGTAGGCAGTGCTGGAGTGCGATGTGCCGAGCGACGGCACGCGCAGGAGGAGTTGCGGTGGAAAGCTTTTGCGCAAGATGCGGGAATGCGATGGCCATATCGAGGATGCAGCTAAGGTGTTCGACAAAATGCCGATGCGCGCGGTGCTGAAGAACGCGAGGGTCCTGCTGCTGGGCGAGGCGTCAAGGGTGCAGGACGCCGTCGGGCGGATGTTGCGATGGTGTGCAAGGCAACGGTGTGCAGGTGCGGCACGACAAGGCCGGGGCGACGCGGGTCCAGTAGATGAGGAGGAAGAGGAGTAGCGAGGAGTGGACGTGCGTGCAGCAGAGGCACGCGCAAGAGAACAGAGAAGCAGCAGCACGAGGTGGTCGAGGCGGAAACAGCGGCACGGGTTCAACAGCAGCTGGTCTGCAAACAGCATGACGTCCAGGGCTTCTTTCCAGGGTTTGACCACGTCGAGTGCTCGGCGTGGGGCAGCGGAGGCCACAGATAGTGATGCGGCTATGCTTTTGGCGAGGCGAGCCAGAAGGAGAAGCGGCGAAGCGAAGGCGGCGGTTATAGCGCGGCGAATTTGGAAGGAGCAGCTGCGCGGGTGTGCCGGCCGTGTTTCAGTGGCACACGTGCGTGAGCAGAGGAAATTCAAATTGTAAGCAGGAAAACCCTGAGGTTCGCGGTGGAGTTGTCCTAGCGAACCAATCCGGCTCTGTCGTTTCGTCCCAGGGGTTCACGACATCCAGCTCCTCCTATTCCTCGTCGATCGCCGAGCAAGACCACAAATCACCGCGGGGATTACCTCTTCGGCCATTCTCTACCCACTACAATTCCCGGCAAACTTCTTCGTCACCCACGGAACCTTGTCACCGTCGAACTCTTATTATCGCCAATCCTGTTCACCGCGGGAATTCACTTTTTACCCGTTCTCCTCTACCACTAAAGCTACCCCAAGGTTTGCCCTGATTCATTGAATCTTTCTAATGCCGGCGACTCCTTTGCCGGAATATCATCGTTATCTTCCTGTTCTTTGTTTTCCCCGACCAGGGACTTAATTGCTTTAATCTAAAAAGTTCTAGGGTGTTTTCTATAAGATTTCCAGAGCTTTCTTTATTTCAAATCAGTGAACTTCTACATTTCATAGATTTTCATAAGAAGTTCATAAAAATACAAAATCAGTTTTGTTTGAAACCCTAGGTCAAAATCTACAAGTTTTATGTTGTGATCTTGAGTAAAAGTCTTTGATTTGTGATCTAGGTTGAATACTAGGAAATGAATGCTTTATTTGTACCTTGAGTTGTATGCATGTGTTATAGCTAAAGGGTTAATCATAGGATATATGTCTTAGGCAGAAAAGTGTGATATTTAGTTGATCCTATCACACGAGTACTTATATCCCTGCCATCAAGACTTTATCCTTGTCTTGATTGCCGTTTCCTTAAGGTCCTTTCCATATTAGGATCCTTGTTAGTCCGTGTGCATCTACTGCTTAGCTAATACATCTCGACAGCTATGCTTCAGTGTCAGGTTATCAGCTCAGCCACTAAGCATCCGTTTCCTTTGAGTCTATGATGTTTCTGTGTAACAGCTGTTAGCCGATGCATTTCTTTTGATATGCTTCTACCCTCGGCTGGTTAGCTGATACGGTTGTTATCTTTCTGATATCGGCTACTGCCGATACAATTCTTTTGTTCTGTCCTACATTGGCTACACATACTCGATGCATCGAAGATGCACACACGATCTTAGAGTTCTTGCTATCGGCCGATCCAAGCCAATTCTAATTGTTTTCGATATCGGCTATGGCCGATCAATCCTTAGTTTTCCCATCCTTATCCACACACTTCTATCAGCCGAATTATCGGCTGAGAGATCGGCTATATATCTATCGGTCACATACCCTCAATCACACTCCAATTGGCTGCACATCTGTAGAACATATTCCCATTGACACCAGTCCATCAGCCACATCTTCAGTCTAAATCCGCACTTGTGATCTCTTCTGCGTAGACCACGTTTAGCGTTCTGTTACACCTAGTTTTTGTAACAAGTCTGGCTTAGGTAACCCTATCGGCTGTACGTCACTCAATTGTTGTGCTGACGTAAACCAGTCGATGCACCTAGTTACCTAGGATAACACTTAAGCACATCTCAGTTAAGACACAACTGCTTTAGGAATCACCCCTCTGGTGAAGTAATCGATGCTTTCATCGATCATCTAGGAACCCGATGCACTCATCAATCGGCTAAACCCCTGTTGTTCCAATCGGCTCTGTTGTAATCTTCAACAAGTAGCCGATCCTAATTAGATATCCTCTTAAAGCTCTATCTAAGTGTAGTTTCAGATCTTTTTGGTTGTTATGTAAATAATATGTTAAATGAGTGTTGAATTACAACTTTGTTGTGAAGTAGAATAGTTTTGTGTGCACACTTGAATGTAATGTTGCATTACATGTAGATACGACTACTTCGGCAACGGTACCTACGAGATCTCCACGGAGTCTGCGGAGGATGTTCCTGAAGACCAAGTGAACGTCACCAAGGGATTATCAGAAGCCCCGAACCAAAGTTCGGAAGATCTTAACTTTATTGACTTCAGTCCCACCAGTAAAGGCAAGCCCCGGACATAACCTACTATTTTATTACACTGCAATCTATATCTATCTACGTATTCTATGAATTAAGTTCTTAGAAATTGCTTGAAACCCTAGATGCATGAATCCTAGGAACCAATGTATTGCACCTGAGGTCATATCGAATAGATGCTCTGCTAATAGAACCGGTAGAAGTCGGGTGATTTCCTGTCACTCGCGCGATATAGGAGTTGTAATGTTTACATTCTTGTTATCACTATAAGGATGACGGATGGGAGTTTTGTGAGGTATCATGGTTGAGATGATACCCCGTCTGTGTTTGAAAGGATCGATGGACCAAGAGGGGGGTGAATTGGGCCTTTTTCAATTTCTAAAACAAGGTAAAGCAATCTTAACCTATGCAAAACTAGAAAGGCACCAATTCACCAACCGGGTAACTAAACTACCTACGCAAGCTAGGAAAGATAAAAGGAGGTAAAGCCTAGCAAGGTAGAGCAAAGTAATGATCCCTAAATCAAGCACATGAATAAATTGCATGAAAGATAATGCTTGAATAAGCAAAGTGGACAAGGGACAACCGGATTTTTTCCCGTGGTATCGATGTGTTGGCACACACCCCTAATCCACGTTGTGACACTCACAAAGAGTATTGTCACCTCCCAAATCACCAAGACGAGGGCGCTCACTAAGAGTCTCCGTTCACCATCCCGGTGTGGTGGAGATCAAGCCACGTACAATCTTCTTCTCCGGGCTCCCACAATCCTTGGCAAGCTCCGCGAGAATCACCTCGATCACCAAGATCGCCTAGGTGATGCCAATCACCAAGAGTAACAAGCTAAGGCCTTCACTTGAGCAAGAACCGATCACCAAGAACGGATGCACACAAGCTTCTCTCTACTCAAGTCCTTAATCTTGCTTCTTGAATGATTGAATGAACAAGTATGTGAAATGATGAAGCTCAAGGTGGCTCTTGACTATAGTATGAGTGTTTGGATGTTGCCTGGTGTCAAGAGTAGTAGAATGACCCATTGGAGGGGTATATATAGGCAGCTCACACGAATAGAGCCGTTGGAGAAAAAGCTGCCAGAAAACTGCGTCGCGCCGGTTAATCCGACGTGCCTCCAATAGTCATCGTCGCTTTAACCGGTGAATGCAAACTACCCCTTCTGAAAACTAGCTGTTACAGCTTGGGCAGATTAACCGACGTATCATCGGTTTAACCGGTGAGTGTAGTCATCCACTGATCAACTGAAAAACCAAGTCTCTGGACAACTGCACCGACGTCCAATTTCAAATATCGTCGGTTTAACCGGTGAGTGTAGTTGTCCACTGATCAACTGAAAAACCAAGTCTCTGGACAACTGCACCGACGTCCAATTTCAAATATCGTTGGTTTAACCGGTGTATTGACTTGTCCAGACTCTGCTGACCTCGTTTAACCGACGTATAGAAAAGTTTAGGCGTCGGTTAAACCGGTGTTAAGGATTTTTCCTGATTTTGCCTTTTCTGATTTGAGTCTTGAATGAAATCCAAATATTCTTGAGATATAGGTTGAGAATCACTTATTTGAGCTTCTAGAAACCTGAGTGACCATTGTGTGCATCCATTTTCAAATGATCAAGTCCATGCTCAAGTTACTTGGCCTAAACCCCTCTTAATAGTGCGATCACTACAAAACTATAAAACCTATACTAACCTAAGTGTCCTTCTCAACCTTATGACACTTAGGACTAGAAAGATCCTTAGTCTTGACATATTATTGAGTTGAATGCCGAGATCGCCTTTTTGAATAATGAAAATTAGGGGCCTCTTTTGACCTATGACCAAATGAGCGATAATGATCTATAAAGCTGCACAATCTCATTAGTCACAGTAATGGTTGTCATTAATCACTGAAACATACCTTGAGGGCCTAGATGCTTACAATCTCCCACTTTTTGGTGATTGATGACAACATAAACATAAATAACGAGAGAGCGAGAAAAATAAGGCAAGAATAGTCACAAGCAAACTCGGGAAAAGAGAATCAAAGAACTCAGCGGCTCAAACAAAATCCATAGATATATCTCAAAATCTCAGCATGCTCAAACGACAAATATGATACAATATGAAACATCAAAGTCCTGATCACGAGCTCTCTCTAATGCTACCCTCCCCCTGACTCTCACTCCCTCTCCCCCTTTGGCATCAAAGCACAAAAAGGAGCGAGCTAGGGATCCAGCTGACGTGGTACGACAAGGAAGCGATCCGGGTCATCGTCGTCGTCGTCGTCGGACGGTGGATCCTCAGTGACGGATGGTAGCTGCTGATCTGAACTGCCTGCTGGCGCTGAGCTGACTGGAGGAGTGGCTGTCGTGGAGGCTCGTGTGCTGGCACTGCCTGGAAGAGGGTCCGTAGAAGTAGTGACCGGCTCAGCAGAAGATGTGTCAACATCTGAAGTGGTAAGTGCTGAAGCTGCCGGCTGTGTAGACTGCTGAAGCACGGAACCCTCTCCACCTCCCCCTGAAGGTAACGGCTGTGGTACTGCTGGGAGGGCGACTGTGTGAACTGCTGAGGGAGACTCCTGGAAAAGTGAAGTCGCTAGCAGAGGAGAGAAGAAAGGGCGACCCGCAGACCCAAGAAGTGCAGACATCGAGAACATGGTCTCCGGGGTCGCGGAAGAGGCTGGAGCAATGGAGGCTGGAGCTGGTGTGACTGCAAGTGGTGGTGCTCCAACGCCCTGAAGGCCTGACTGACCTGGCGGCTGCGGGGCGAGTCCGGTGTGAGAGTACAGCTGTGAGATCATCCCGAACATCGCCATCATGCCCTGCTGCATTTGCTGGAACTGAGCGTCTGTCCTCTGAGATACTCTATCAATAAGACCGACAAAACACTCCTCTGTCGCAGCACGCTCTCGGGCGGCCTCCCTCTGTATCGCTGCAAGCTGGGCCTCATGGGCTCTCCTGGCCTCCTCCTGTGCAAGGCGGTCCTCTCTCTGCTGTGTCACCAGCTACTGCAGTAGTGCGGTGAGCTCAGACGGCTGAGACACCTGTGACTCTGAGACTGTAGCGGCAGCAGCTGACACTGGAGCTGGCTCTCCGGACCCCCCTGCCTCATGATCATGACTAGCTGGGGCTGGTGCAGGGAAGTACTCCTCAACCTCGGAGGAGTCTGACTCAAGATCGGACCGGTGAATCTCATCCTCTCCTCCTGGAAGCTGTGCCTCGGCGGCTAGCAATGCCTCATCCTCCTGGGCCACTCGGGCCTGTGCCTCGGGTGTCAACTGTGCCATAGCAGCTCGATCTGCCTGTCTGCCTCTCCTCCGGTCTGAGGGTGCTGTCGGACGGTAGACGGGGAACCAGGGAACCTCGTCCTGTCTGTAAACTGCGCTGACGGGTGACTCAGCTGGCACAATCATAGAGCAAATGAAGCTGATCCAGTGAGTATAAGGAAACTGTCGTACAACGCCCATCCCGTCAGTGATAACATCCTCAATCTCGGCCAAAATAAAGTCAACAATGTCAAACGGCTCGTGAGTGAGAATGTGAAGAAGCAGTAGCTGCTGCAGACCTGTGAACCCCTCTGGGTAGCCACTCCTCGGGAGCAAAGTCCTCCGGAGTGCCATGTGAACTGCGTATGCCTCTGGGGTCAGCAGGCTGGGAACTCTGGCGTAGGAAGCAGGGAATGGCTGGCGGAAACACTGAGAGATCGCCTCGTGTGAAGGTGCAATTCCACCAATCATAGCCCTGCGCGGTGGATCTGCATCACCATAAACCATCTCGTGCAGGGAGACGTCAACTAAGTCAACTCCAAGAATCCCTGCAAGCGTAGCCCTAGACAGACCAAAGACCTGGCCTCCAAACATGAAGTGAACTGCTCTGCGCTCTGGGGCTATCCATGCTGTGGCATAAAAGACTCGTACCCAGTCCTCAATGTATCTGTTCCGCTCAATCAAAAGCAACCTGGGTAGTCCCCTGAAATGAGCAAAGTGCTCCCTGACATCTGCTCCCCCTGCGGCTGTCCTCAGGGACACCCAGTCAAGCACCCTGTGCGGGAAGATCCTGTGGCCCCGCCTCTGGTAGGTCTCGTAGAAACTGGCCTGAAGAAGCGTCCAGAACCTACCGTCAACCCTGCTGTCACGTGTCACGGGGAACCACTCCTCCTCCTGAACACTCCACCTGAGCCTCTTGACCTTCGCCGCATTGGCCTTGGTCAAGTTCTGGAGCAGCACACCTGGCTCCAGACGCACGACAGTGTCCATGCGGAACACTGCGCGCTCGGCCACAAGGGCCTCGGCTCTACGAGCTGCTGCTGCTGCTGCGGTGGACCTGCGAGGCTCCTGTGGCTGGTGACCTCCTCGCGTCCTCGGTCCAGTGCGACGCTCGATCGCTGGTGAAGTGTCACCTGCTGAGGACGTCTGCCGAGTGCGGCCAGAGCGTCGTGGAATCGGTGACTCCTGTGTATCCTGCCCCTGAGACTGCTCGGACTGCTCTGTATCTGAATCCGACTCTGCCACTGAATGTGACTGATCTGACTCTGCTGCTGCTGCTGCTGTGGCTCTGGTGGCCCTGGCACCTCTGACTCTGCCCATGCCTCTGCCTCTGCCTCTGCCTCTGGCTGGCGTATCCCGGATCGCAAACGGACGAGCACGGCCTGACGCCTGCTCCTCGGCGGCCTTAGCCACCATCTCGGCCCTCTCGGCCTCTCTCGCTGCACGGGTCCGCTTGCGAGCGGGCTCCTCAACCACAACTTCCTTTCCCTTTCTCTTGTCACGACCCATCACGACACAGTGAGTGACAAGAACGCGGCGCTGCGAGCTAGGGCAAAATGCCGAACACGTGGCGTGCGCGGCATGGATGCACAAGAGTGGTGCAATGCACGTGGGCGGTGGCACGGTGGAGGTGCAGTGCGTGCGGAGCAGGAAGCGCTGATGCGATGACACGCAGGCGGCGGACGGCGGCGGCGTGGTTGCAGTGCAGGCGGCGCACGGGCGAGGCTGGGGTGGCGCGAGCGATGCAGGGCGGCGGCGCAACGAGCGGCGGCGTGACGGGGTGCGGTGCGACGGCGGCCGGTGGTTGCGCGTGGGCGGCGGACAGCGACGGCGTGGAAGGAGTGCGGGTGCAGGCGGCGGCGGAGGCGAGGGGTCGTGCTGGTAATGAAAGTGAGCGGAAGGTCGTGAGCGGGCAAGAGAGTAATATGACATGTGGACCCCGCAGATTTTCTTATCGCCGGTTGAACCGATGCTTAGGGTTTGAACGCCGGTTGATTGCATCGGTGTAGTTTACCAGGGACTCTGCCAAATCTGCATCTGTACGCCGGTTGAATCGATGCTTCCACAAATGAACTCGTCGGTTGAACGATGCAAATAACAGTTGATTTTCAGGTCAAATTTGTGATCTGTTCACCGGTTGATCCGATGCTGCAAACTTTGTATACACCGGTTGAACGCTTGAAATGTCTGAGCTGAACCTGAAACTTAGTAACGCCGGTTAAACCGATGGGTATAGATCCATTGAACGTCGGTTTAACCGGTGAAGCCAAAAACCCTCTCTCAGCTCACTCTTCTATGCTAAGTCCAATGAACTTATAAAATTCAACTAAACTCAAGTTAATGGACTTGCATAGGCGACTTTACCCCTCAAAGTAAATAGGATAGCTTACTAGCTTAAATAATTTTTCTTTTCAAAATCAAGAAAAAGTCGCAAGAGAGACAAAGTGCCAAATTAAAATGTATGAGCTATGTCGTAGGAATATTGAAGAAGGAAAGCTTCATACTCATCACGACATTGCTCACTAGGCAATAACGCACCTAACACTTTACTCTTTTCAGTTCTCATGAATTAAGATCTTGTACGTAAAACAAGTCTCATTTTCATCAGGTGATCTCCTTTGTGACCCTTACACATGCAATGATGGTGCAAGTTACAACTACGTGCAAAAGAAAGGTAAACATGGAGTGCACATCTATATGACAAGAAATGCATAGCGAGAATTTAAATTCTACTTGTCAGGTTTGATCCCACGGAAAGCTTCATCATGATGAGTCTTTCTACAAGCCTAGAGGAAAACAAGTGGACCACCACCTCTAGCTAAACCCTTGCTCATCACTATCTTACCATGGTTAGACAAGTGTCCTATATGTATGCATTTTTCTATATGACATGGCAACTTACATGACGTTTGCCGCATCTAATACATTAAGCTCATTCCTTAGCCTAACAAAAGTACTCTCGTCTAAAGGTTTTGTGAAAATATCCGCCAATTGCTCCTCGGATCTCACACCTTGAAGGGAAATGTCCCCCTTGGCTTCGTGATCACGCAAGAAGTGATGGCGAATATCAATGTGCTTTGTGCGAGAGTGTTGAACCGGATTCTTGGCAATTTTTACGGCACTTTCATTGTCACAAAGGAGTGGTATCCTGTTTAGTTTCACACTAAAGTCAAAAAGGGTTTGCTTCATATATAGAATTTGGGCACAACATGCACCGGCTGCTATATATTCCGCTTCCGCGGTGGACAAAGCCACGGAATTTTGCTTATTACTCGACCAAGAAACTAGAGAATGCCCAAGCAAGTGGCAACCCCCGGAGGTACTCTTGCGATCCACACGGCTTCCGGCAAAATCCGAATCCGAGTATCCCAAGAGATCTAAGCTAGCGCCTTTGGGGTACCACAAGCCTATGCTAGGAGTGTGCTTGAGATACCGAAGGATCCTATTCACAGCCGAAAGGTGTGATTCCTTAGGGTTAGCTTGAAAATGGGCACACAAGCACACACTAAACATTATATCGGGCCTAGATGCGGTAAGGTAAAGCAAAGACCCTATCATAGAACGATAGAGAGATTGATCAACTGGTTTACCGTCCACATCCAAGTCGAGATGCCCATTTGTAGCCATGGGTGTCTTAATTGGCTTGCATTCATCCATCTTGAATTTCTTCAAGATATCTTTAGTATATTTTTCTTGATAGATGAATGTCCCTTCCTTCATTTGTTTGATTTGAAAACCAAGGAAGAAAGTCAATTCGCCAATCATGAACATCTCGAATTCCCTAGACATCATGGTAGCAAACTCATGGCTTAGTAAATCATTAGTTGAGCCAAAGATAATATCGTCAACATAAATTTGACAAATGAAAAGATCCCCGTTGACGTCTTTTGTGAACAAAGTGGTGTCCACCCTCCCGATCTTGAAGCCTTGCATGATTAGGAAGTCACGAAGCCTCTCATACCAAGCCCTTGGAGCTTGTTTGAGCCCATAGAGTGCCTTGTGCAACCTATAAACATGGTTAGGATTCCTCAGATCTTCAAACCCGGGAGGTTGCTCAACATAAACAAGTTCGTTAATAAAGCCATTTAAGAATGCACTTTCACATCCATTTGATATAACTTAATGTTATGATGTGAAGAGTAAGCAAGAAGGATGTGGATAGCTTCAAGTCTTGCGACCGGAGCAAAAGTTTCACCAAAATCCAAACCTTCGACTTGAGAAAACCCTTTTGCCACAAGTCTTGCTTTGTTGCGTACCATCACCCCATGTTCATCTTGCTTGTTTCGAAAGACCCACTTTGTGCCGATGATGTTCTTGTCTTTCGGAGGTGCTTCAAGGACCCAAACTTCATTGCGGGTGAAATTGTTCAATTCTTCTTGCATGGCCATCACCCAATCCGAGTCCTCAAGTGCTTCCTCTATGCTAGTGGGTTCAATACAAGAAACAAACGAGTGATGTTCGCAAAATGAAGCATGTTTAGAGCGAGTTCTTACTCCTTTGGAAGGACTACCAATGATTTGACCAATTGGATGATCCTTGGAGATGCGACCATGCTTCACTAGCGGCATTTGCGTGGATGCTTGTTGGGGTGGATCATGAGTGACTTGTGCTTGTGGTGGAACATTTTGCTCTTCTTGTTCTTGGACTTGGGGTGTTGGCGTTGACACATTTTCTTGAGGTAGTGGATCAACTTTATCTTGATCTTCATCCACTTGGCGTGCCGTGGAGGTGTTTGGTAAAGATGAGGTAGTTCCTCCCCCTTGATCATTGTCTTCATGCACCTCCTCCGGCTTGATATCTCCAATGGACATCTTCTTCAAGGCTTCTTCAATCTCTTCATCCCCTACATTTTCATAGCCAACAACCTCCTCTTGGGAGCCATTAGATTCATCAAACTCCACATCACATGTTTCTTCAACTAACCCGGAGGTTTGATTGAATACTCTATATGCTTTGGAGTTTGATGCATAACCAAGAAAGAAACCTTCATCACATCTACTTTCAAACTTACCAAGCCTTTTCTTCTTATAGATGAACCATTTGCAACCGAAGACTCGAAAGTATGATATATTTGGTTTCCTCCCGGTGATGAGCTCATATGGAGTTTTCTTGAGGAGTCGGTGAGGATACACTCGGTTGGATGCATGACACGCCGTGTTGATTGCTTCCGCCCAAAACTTCTCGGACGTGCCATAATCATCCAACATTGCTCTTGCAAGGGTGATGAGTGTCTTGTTCTTTCTTTCCACCACTCCATTTTGTTGAGGCGTGTAGGTGGCGGAAAACTCATGTTTGACTCCTTCTTCATCGCACCATTCTTCAATCTTCATATTTTTGAACTCGGTGCCGTTGTCGCTCCGGATCTTCACGATTGGGGAATTGTATTCTCTTTGAGCTTTTCTTGCAAATGTCTTGAAGATCTCCGGAGTTTCACCCTTATCGCCTAGAAACATGACCCAAGTGTAGCGTGAAAAATCATCAACAATTACTAGGCAATAGAGGTTACCACTAATGCTCTTGTATGAAGTTGGACCAAAGAGATCCATGTGTAGTAGCTCGAGCGGCTTGGAGGTAGACAACATCGTCTTGATGGGATGATGTGTTGCAACTTGCTTCCCGGCTTGACATGCTTTGCATAGCTTGTTCTTGTCAAAAGTGACGTCCTTTATGCCGGTGATCATCCCTCTCTTGTGGGCTTTCTTGAGGTTGCTCATGCCAATATGAGCAATTCTTCTATGCCAAAGCCACCCAAGAGACGACTTGGTGAAGAGGCAAGTCATGGTGCTTGTTTGCTTTGAAAAGAAATCCACCAAATAGATATTGCCATGCCTAAACCCCGTGAATACCAATGACTTGTCTTTTTCATGAGTCACTACAACACCATTCTTGTCAAAGGCACACGTTAGTCCAAGATCACATAATTGTGCAATAGAAATAAGATTAAAACTAAGTGCTTCTACAAACAAAACATTTGAAATGGATAAATCTTTTGAAATTGCAATTCTACCCAAACCTAAGACTTTCCCCTTTGAGTTATCACCATAGGTGACATGTTCATGATCGCCGGGGTCTTCAAGAGAGGTGAACATGCTATCATTGCCGGTCATGTGTTGAGAGCAACCGCTATCAAGTACCCAATGTTTTCCACTGGCTTTGTAGTTCACCTTGGTGTTACCTTTTGCCATGAGGCACATAGGAGGCGGAGGTAGTGGTGGTTCTTCATTGGTGAGGGCGATGGTGACGATGTCTTCTTCATCACTTGAGCCTTCGCTTGATGAGACATTGGTCACCCACTCTTGTTTTTCCACCAAGAAACTTTTCTTGGTGTGCCCTTTCTTCTTTGGGAAGAGCTTGGTCTTCTTGTCATGGGTCTTCTTCTTCCCAAATCTCTTGTTTTTGTTCTTTCTCTCCTCTTCTTCATCATCGCTTGAATCATGGCGATGCTTGCTCTTGTTGTCCTTGTTCCTTTTATCCGGCTTGGGGCAACTTCGACGGATGTGACCTTTTTCTCCACAATTGTAGCAAATCTTGTTCTTGACATCCATTGGCCGGAACATTCCCTTTTTGGAGTCAAAGTTGAAACCCTTCTTGTTGATCTTTTCATTCAAGCGTGTGAACTTTCTCATCATGAGAGCAAGTTCTCCATCATCTTCAACATCGGATGAGCTTTCATGATGATCATCTTCTTCATTGCTTGAGCTTGAATCTTGCTTGATCATCTTGAGCTTGCGGGATTTGTTTGTCTTGGTCTTTAGAGCAATTGATTTGCTTGAAGTTGGCTCTTCGGACATACCAAGAATGCTCATTTCATGAGCGCGAATTTCCCCCACAAGTTCTCCTACTTCCATTGTGTCAAGATCCTCCTTTTGAAGCATAGCATTAATGATGTTATACTTGGGCTTCGGGAGGAGCATGAGAATCTTGCGATTGATGGATGCACTGTCAATTTTGGATATTTCAAGTGCATTAATGTCCTTGACAATGACATTCAAGCGAGAATACATATCATTGCAATTTTCATGAGCTAGCATTTTAAAGGAATCATACTTAGCTCTAAACAAGTGATATTTTTGCTCATGAACTTTAGTGGAACCTTCATGAATTTCAATGAGCTCCTTCCAAATGTCACTTGCTAAGTCCATGCCATTAACTCTAGCAAAGACTTCCTCACTAATAGCTTCGAAAATTGCATTTCTAGCTTTAGCATTCCATTTTAATTGTTCGGTGGTGGGAGTTCCGGTGAACCCGACTTTAGTTGCCGACCACACTTCGGGGGCAATCGCATCAAGATATGCGGCCATGCGAACTTTCCAATAAGCAAAATTCTTGCCCTCGAAGTGAGGCGGCGAACCACCCATCTTGGCCATAGCTCTAGGCGGTGAAGCCTAATGATCCAAATGAGCAACGAGGCTCTGATACCAATTGAAAGGATCGATAGACCAAGAGGGGGGGTGAATTGGGCCTTTTTCAATTTCTAAAACAAGGTAAAGCAATCTTAACCTATGCAAAACTAGAAAGGCACCAATTCACCAACCGGGTAACTAAACTACCTACGCAAGCTAGGAAAGATAAAAGGAGGTAAAACCTAGCAAGGTAGAGCAAAGTAATGATCCCTAAATCAAGCACATGAATAAATTGCATGAAAGATAATGCTTGAATAAGCAAAGTGGACAAGGGACAACCGGATTTTTTCCCGTGGTATCGATGTGTTGGCACACACCCCTAATCCATGTTGTGACACTCACAAAGAGTATTGTCACCTCCCAAATCACCAAGACGAGGGCGCTCACTAAGAGTCTCCGTTCACCATCCCGGTGTGGTGGAGATCAAGCCACGTACAATCTTCTTCTCCGGGCTCCCACAATCCTTGGCAAGCTCCGCGAGAATCACCTCGATCACCAAGATCGCCTAGGTGATGCCAATCACCAAGAGTAACAAGCTAAGGCCTTCACTTGAGCAAGAACCGATCACCAAGAACGGATGCACACAAGCTTCTCTCTACTCAAGTCCTTAATCTTGCTTCTTGAATGATTGAATGAACAAGTATGTGAAATGATGAAGCTCAAGGTGGCTCTTGACTATAGTATGAGTGTTTGGATGTTGCCTGGTGTCAAGAGTAGTAGAATGACCCATTGGAGGGGTATATATAGGCAGCTCACACGAATAGAGCCGTTGGAGAAAAAGCTGCCAGAAAACTGCGTAGCGCCGGTTAATCCGACGTGCCTCCAATAGTCATCGTCGCTTTAACCGGTGAATGCAAACTACCCCTTCTGAAAACTATCCATTACAGCTTGGGCAGATTAACCGACGTATCATCGGTTTAACCGGTGAGTGTAGTCATCCACTGATCAACTGAAAAACCAAGTCTCTGGACAACTGCACCGACGTCCAATTTCAAATATCGTCGGTTTAACCGGTGAGTGTAGTTGTCCACTGATCAACTGAAAAACCAAGTCTCTGGACAACTGCACCGACGTCCAATTTCAAATATCGTCGGTTTAACCGGTGTATTGACTTGTCCAGACTCTGCTGACCTCGTTTAACCGACGTATAGAAAAGTTTAGGCGTCGGTTAAACCGGTGTTAAGGATTTTTCCTGATTTTGCCTTTTCTGATTTGAGTCTTGAATGAAATCCAAATATTCTTGAGATATAGGTTGAGAACCACTTATTTGAGCTTCTAGAAACCTGAGTGACCATTGTGTGCATCCATTTTCAAATGATCAAGTCCATGCTCAAGTTACTTAGCCTAAACCCCTCTTAATAGTGCGATCACTACAAAACTATAAAGCCTATACTAACCTAAGTGTCCTTCTCAACCTTATGACACTTAGGACTAGAAAGATCCTTAGTCTTGACATATTATTGAGTTGAATGCTGAGATCGCCTTTTTGAATAATAAAAATTAGGGGCCTCTTTTGACATATGACCAAATGAGCGATAATGATCTATAAAGCTGCACAATCTCATTAGTCACAGTAATGGTTGTCATTAATCACCGAAACATACCTTGAGGGCCTAGATGCTTACAGTGTTGTTGAATCTGCTAAGGCCGCAGCGCGTGGTAGTGCGGGTTAAGTGTTTGAAAGTACTAACCACATGCCGCGAAATATGGTAAGCGGTAAGCCTAGTAGCCAATCGGCCCGAGGAGTGGACATACCTCCCACCACTCGTCTTGCTTCTTCTGGTTACTTATGTTCGACGTGTGGGAATACGTGTTGCAAGGGCAACCAGGAGTACGGGTTTTGTAGTCGCGCTACAGACGTACATCCTGCACTTTGGAAGTGCGTATGGTCCTGCAGTCGCTTGTGGTGGCTCTGATCCACGAGTCAGAATGAAAGGCAAACAGTTGCTTCGGAACGACCCTTTGGTGTTCCAAGCGTGTGAGTTAGGTTTACCTTGCAAGGTTGAATTTCGATTCAGGAATCGTCCGCCTCTCACGATGAATGAGACTGCTTATCCCTTTTACCACATAGAGTAAAAAGTGTAATTGTTGATGAAATAATCTTGATGGATGATAATATCTATCTTGCTTGTTTAGGATAGGTGCTTAACTAGAATGGCTAATCAAGCTAGAATCTGAAAGCTAAAACTTGAAAGTAAGTTATACTCTTAGTTGCTTTTCAGCTGAAAATAAACCCAGAACCTTTACAATGCCTTCATGAGTCTAGTTATGGGCTAAAGTATACCCAATCCCGGGTAAGCCTTGCTGAGTATTAGTATACTCAGACTTGCTAGTTATATGTTTTTCAGGTAAAGTCTTTGAAGACCCTACTCTTCCCTTGCTTTGGCCCTGTGCTCTTCCAGAAGATTGGTCCATGGAATGGGATCCGTCCCCGTCCAACACTGGTGAGCTTGAGTGATGTCGTGTCAGGGCTTAACAAGACATCCGTCAGGACAACGTGCTGTAAATCATCGCGTATGTTTTCCGCTGCTAGAAACCATAGCCTTAACAGTTTGTAATGTCTCTTCTAAATTTAGAACTTCATACTGCTTTAAGAAACTCTTGTATTGTAAATTCCTGTGATGTAAAATATGATGGTGACTGTATCTCTGGACTCACCTTCGTGTGAGGTAACCTTATTGATCCTGTGTATCGGTGGTTTATCGGGACGTTACCCGACAGGCCAAGGGATTATACCGTTTGAAGCACGTTGGAGCCCTCCGGAATGGACTCGCGTACTTGAGCCGGTATAATTCAGGTTGGTTCTGCCATAATAAGTAAACTATATTTTCGTTGGATTGCAAATTTATCGTGAAATAAAATAAAAATATATGCATCCCTTCAAGTTATAACTTTGCATATCATATAGACTCGACTACTCTCGCCGACGGGAATTACGAACTAATCCCGGAACAAGGAGTGGAATCAGCTGAAGACCCCAGGAACGTCGTTGGAGATCTAATTGAAGCTCCAAACCAAAGTTCGGAAAACTTTGATGCTCCTACCCCGAACCCCACTCAAGAAGGCAAGCCCCGGACATAACCCCTACTTTATTTACACTGCAATCTATATTTAATTATAACTATCTATGCATTAAGTTCTTGGGAATTGTATGAGAAACCCTAGTTGCATTTTCCTAGGAACCAATGTATTGGATATTAGCACTTGAGTTCGAATAGCCGCTATACTAATGGGACCGGTAGAAGTCGGTTGATTTCCTGTCACTCGTGCGATATAGGAGTTGAAATGTTTACCTTCCTGTAAACACTATAAGGATGATGGACGGGATTGGGTATCATGGTTGAGATGATACCCGTCTGTGTTGATGAAGTTGATAAGGTCATAGTGTGTGGTAGCGGTGGTTAAGCATTTGAAAGTACTAGCCACATACCGCGAAATATGGTAAGCGGTAAGCCTAGTAACCAATCGGCCCGAGGAGTGGACATACCTCCCACCACTCGTATTTGGTTTTTTCCTGTTACTCACTTCAACGTGTGGGAATACGTGTTGCAGGGCAACCAAGAGTACGGTGTGTAGTCGCTCTACAGACGTACGTCCTGCACATTGGATGTGCGTATGGTCCTGCAGTCGCTTGTGGTGGATCTGATCCACAAGTCGGAATCAAAGGCAAACGGTTGCTTCAGAACCATTGTTGGATGTTCCAAGCGTATGAGTTAGGTTTACCCTTGCAAGGCTGAAATTTGATTCAGGAATCGTCCGTTTGTCGCGGAAATTGAGACTACTTGATCCCTTTGCCACATAGAGTAACAAGAGCAACTTTGTGATTATCAAGGATGATACTTGGCAAAAGATTCTACCATGCTTGAATAGCAATAGGTGCTTATCTAGAATGAATAATCACATAGAACCTGGAAGCTAAAAGTTGACATTAAGGACCTACTCTTTGTCGCTTTTCAGCTGAAAACCTTATCCAAAATCCGAAAAGCCGTCATAAGTCTAGTTATATGGCTAAGTATACCATGAACGGGTAAGCCTTGTTGAGTATTAGAATACTCAGTCTTGTCTTGTAACTTTTGTTCAGGTAATTCCCATGACGACTCTGCTCTGCCTATGCCATGGCCTTACCCGCTGCCCGATGGTTGGTTCGTGGAGTGGGACCCGTCCCCGGCCAACACATACCCTACCGAGTGATATCATGTCAGGGCTAGCATGATATCCATACCAGCGACGTGTACAGTGACTATGTTTTAAACTCCGCTGCCATGACTTGAAACCTTAAACTGTTTTGTAATAATTTCCTTCAGTTGGGAACTTATGTTACTTTTGAACACTCATGTAATATACCTACCTGTGATGTAAAATGTGACGGCAATTGTATCTCTGGACTCGCCGTCGTGCGAGGTACCTTGTTTGATCCTGCATTCGGTGGTTTATCGGGACGTTACCCGACAGGCTAAGGGATTATACCGTTTGAAGTACGTTGGAGCCCTCAAGAGTGGACTCGTGCACTTGAGCTGGTGTAATTCAGGTTGGTTCTGCCACACCAGCGACAATGCCAGTCATAGCAGCAATGACGGCGGCAACAGCAGCAGCAACGGCAGCGGCGGCGATGGCAGCAGCGATGGTGACACCAGCGCGTCTCCCCCATACAAGCGTCACAAGTCCTTAGGGACTTACTGGTGGTAGTTCGTAGGGTCATCAGCCATTATGTACAGAGCTGGTAGATCGGCTTCTTCTTTTGTAATGATTTCTTGTAGATGAACTCTTTTATTTCAGTAATCCAATGTTTGAAAATCCAATCTTCTGAAGTCCGATGGCATAGCATCTGTCTACCTGCTTGAATTTTCTGACTCAACCCCAAGCTTTTTAATGAAACAGATGTACTCCTGTTGTTACTGCCTCCCCCCAAGCCCAAATCAAGTCGAGAAATATGATTATCAAGAAAACCCGCAAAGAAGTCGAACCTTTTCTTTCCAGATCAAGAGACCTTTGTAGTTTGCCTGGTTTGAGTTGCACTGTGGAATCCATTCTGCCAACCTTGGTAAGACACCTGTAATCGACTTCTTTGCTTCTTATCGAAGCCCGGGACTTGCATGTTTCGATTATTGCTTCTAAAGTCGATGGCTTAGCATCGGCTATTCAATCTTTAGCTCCGTGCGCGGACCTGCATCTGTTTTTCTTTACAGACCTGACTTGTTCATCTCGTTCTACCTTACAACCTGATGTACTGCACCGCTCTTAAAGTACCTGATCATGTCAACTTGCAGCCCAATGTATCACATCGGTTTTCCTCACAAATATCCTGATTGTGTTGGCCCATAGCCTGATGCATTACATCGGCTTCATCACTCGTCTTCCCACATGCTCGGGAAATATTTCTTGAGGTGTTGGCCATTGATAGCTACCGGAAATTTGACTCCATCCAATTCTTCAAGCATGTACGCATTCCCTGGTAGAACTTGATCAACTCTATAAGGCCCATGCCAATTTGGAGACCATTTACCATATGTCGCATCCTTAATCCCCAATGGTAGCACCACTTCCCATACTAAATCTCCAACTTGGAATTCCTTTGGTTTAACCTTCTTGTTGTACACACGGGCTACCTAGGCCTTATTTTCCTTGATCTTTTCCAGCGACCAAAGCCTGAGTTCCATAATATCTTCCACATTGTCGTTCATCAGAGCGGCATATTCTTCAGCAGTCAAATCATTCTGAAACTCTATCCATCTCGAACCGGCCGTAATTTCCCATTGTAATACGGCCTCCTGCCCATACACCAAATGATATGGTGAGGTTCTTGTTGCCCCGTGGCATAAAACACGATAAGCCCATAACGCTTCTGATAATACTTCATGCCAACGCCGTGGGTATTCATCGATCTTCCTTTTGATCAGCTTGATCAAGCTCTGATTGGATGCTTCGGCTTGTCCGTTTGCTTGAGCGTAGTACGGAGATGACCTGATCAATTTAATCCCCATGTCGGCAGCAAACTTTTTGAATTCAATAGATATAAACACCGACCCTCCATCTGTTGTAATGGTCTCAGGAATCCCGAACCTATGAATAACGTGTTCTTTGACGAAACTGATGACATCCCTTGATGTTACTGACTTCATAGGAACAGCCTCTACCCACTTGATGAAATAATCTGTGACGGCCAAAATAAATTGATGGCCTTTACTCAATGGAGGATTAATCTTACCGATCATGTCCATGCCCCAGCCTCTGAACGGCCAAGGTTTGATGATAGGATTCATTGCTGACGCTGGTACTATTTGTATTTTCCCAAACCTTTGACAGGCCTGGCATCCTTTATAATACTTGAAGGAATCTTCCAGCATAGCAGGCCAATAATATCCCGAGCGTCTAATCAACTACTTCATCTTGTGGGCTGATTGATGAGTACCACACGTACCTTCATGGACTTCATGTAAGAGCTGACTGGATTCAATCGGCCCCAAGCACTTAAGCAGTAGCCCTTCCAAAGTCCTGTAGAACAAGTCGTCCCCTATCAGGACGTACTTCATGGCTTTGTAACGTAACTTCTTAGGTGCCCCCTAAGCCGGATCCTTCAAGTAATTGAAGATATTGGCTCTCCAATCCCCCTGATCCAGCAGGTTTATTGGGAAATCAGCTCCATCCGCTGTATCCTTATAACCTGAAGCCATCTGGGCAAGATCATTGGCCTCCGAATTTTGTACTCTTGGTATCCAATAGAAATTTATATATCTGAACCGGGCCATTAGCTCCTGGCATTGTCTCCACAAGGGAAACAACAACTCACTCTCGCATCAGTACGCTTCCGTGAGCTGAGAGATGACTAGTTTCGAATCCCCAAAAACTTCTATTGCTTCTGCTCTGGCCTCAAGAAGTAATTCCATACCTTTGTGCACCGCTTTATACTCAGCTAGATTATTGGTGCAAGGTGTTGGCAATCTGATTGAAAAGGAATATATTGCCCCCCAAGGCGAAACGAGCAGGATACCTATGCCAGAACCATCTCCACAGACCAACCCATCAAAATACATTGCCCATGCGCGGATGGAAAGCGCAGCTATGTCTGAGCTGGTCCTTTCTGCAATGAGGTCGGCCAACGCCTGCCCTTTGACTGCCTTCGCAGGTTGGTACCAGATATCAAACTCTGACAAAGCAAACATCCACTTACCGAGTCGGCCTTTCAACACCGGGGCCGACAACATGTGCTTGATAACATCTGATTTGCAGATGACAATCATTTCGGCGAAAAGCAGGATGTGGCGGAGTTTCGTACAGGTAAAGAATAGACAAAGGCATAATTTCTCAATTTTGGGGTACCTGGTCTCTGCATCTAACATCCTTCTGCTGAGGTAAAAAACAACTCTCTCCTTGCCATCATGCACTTGTACGATGACCGAAGCAATAGAAGTGTCACCTACTGACAGATAAACATGGAATGGATTACCCTGCTGGGGTGGGACTAACACGGGCAGTTTGGATAAATACTCTTTGATATCTTCAAACGCTGTTGTTGCTCTGCCCCCCAGCAGAACTAGTCGTTGGCTTTAATTTTTACCAACTCCATGAATGGCTCGATTCTTCCTGACAAATTGGAAATAAATCTCCTGACAAAATTGATCTTGCCAATGAGTTGTTGGAGTTCCTTCTTTGTAGTAGGTGGCACCATTGTTCTTACAGCTTATTGACTTTTTAGGCCGATCTCAATTCCTCGTTCATGAACCAGAAACCCCAGGAACTGACCGGCCAGTACACCAAAAGCGCACTTCTTTGGATTCATTCTAAGCCTGAACTCCCTGGTTCGTTCCAAAACTCGCCGTAGATCTCCCAAATGCCCCTCAGCCAACGCAGATTTCACCACCACGTCATCAATGTATATTTACACCAGCTTACTGATTAAGTCATGAAACATACAATTCATGGCCCGTTGGTATGTAGCACTAGCATTTTTCAGCCCAAAAGTCATGACCACATACTCGAATAATCCCACTGCACCTGGTACTCTGAATGCAGTCTTATGGATATCCTCTAGAGCCATAAAAATTTGGTTATAACCAGCATTGCCATCCATGAAACTTAACATCTTATGACCAGCAGCTGCATTAATCAACGTCTCTGCAACTGGCATCGGGTACTCATCCTTTGGTGTAGCTCTGTTGAGATCTCTGAAGTCCACGCAGACTCGCCACCGGCCATCCTTCTTCTGTACAGGCACAACAATGGAAATCCATTCAGCATACCTGCATGTCCTGATGACGCCAGCTTCTAACATCTTTTCAACTTCTTTCTTGACTTCTTCCAGCACTTCGGCCTTCATTTGCCACGCTCGTTGCTGGAACGGCCGAAATCCTGGCTTAAGAGGGAGCCGATGCTCAATAATACTTCTATCCAACCCGGGCATCTCCGTGTAATCCCAAGCAAAACAGTCCGCATATTCTTTCAGCAGCACTATCATCGGCTCTCGCAACTCTGGATTCAACTTCTTGCTGATAAATGTTGGCCATGGCTTATCCCCAGGACCAATGTCAATTTCTTCCAACTCGTCAGCAGATGTAAATCCGTATCCTAATTTTCCTTCATCCATTAAGTCGACACTGCAAATAAACAACGAATATGATGTAAAAGGATTCGGCCGATCGCAGGGACCGGCCGACTTGTTCTTTTCATTAATTTGTGCCACTTTACAATCAACATATGGCCGGCTGCTCGAGCGGGCCTCTTTGTGATCACTATAATGATGTAACATGGTTGACAAAAACAATTCACTTCTTATTCTTGGCACAAACTAACTTTGACACCCCATCTACTCCGTAAGGCCAGTGGATAAGACCAGCCTCACCCCGTTTTTTGTAGCTTCCACACGGTCGCAGCCTTCCAAGCTAATCCCTGAGATCGGCTCCTGGTCTTCCGCGTCCCAGACACTCATGGCGGCATATGAAACTTCAACGGAATCATCCGCATGGACCACTTCTACTTCATCTCCATCCCATTGAATCAGACATTGGTGCATTGTGGAAGGGATACAGCAATTGGCATGGATCCAATCTCTCCCAAGCAGGACAATATACGAGCCCTTGCTGTTGACAATAAAAAACGAAGTAGGGACGGTCTTGCCTCCTACCGTCAAATCCACGCTAAGGACTCCTTGCGCCTCCGAAGTTTGTCCGTTAAAGTCACTTAATGTGATGTTGGTTTTGATCAGATCCCCAATGAAATGCTCCAATCGGTGCAGCACTGAGTACGGCATTATGTTAATTGCCGCTCCTGTGTTGACTAACATCCTGCTGACAGGCTGGCCGTTTATGTAACCCTTGAGGTATAAATCCTTCAGGTGCTTGTAATTCCTCTCTCGGGGCTTTTCAAATATGACTGGCCGTGGCCCCAAGTCGAGCTGAGCTACTAGCATCTCCTCACGGCCTGGTGCATGAAACTCTGCAGGAAGAACAAACACCATGTGTGCATCAGCCGATGTCTTTACATCGGCTTTCGACTTCTTGGGACGCCACACCTTCTTAGAAGAACTCGTCTCTGCTTTTTGAGGGCCGTGAACTTTCTCCGCCAAATCCGGTCGCGCCTTCCTCACTGTTTCCAAATATTGGGTCTCGGTGTGCAACCGTTGTACCCTCCGCTTCTAGGACCGGTTAAGCCCGTCAGGGCACCAGCATGGTCGGTGACATTTGTCTTCCTCATCTTCTGAGTTTCCCCCTATGCGTGATGACTCGGCTTGTCCATGGCGGGGCTGCACTAGTCCTAAACGCTGAAAAACTGAGGCACCTCTTGCATCTTGTTTCTGAGACTTACACTCTGGGCAATCCTCAAGAGTGGGTAATCATTTCATGCCAGAATCCCAACAGTACTTGAAAAACGGACAATGCCAATGATCTCGCGTATCCTCTTGCTTCCTGAGGCGTTTCCCAGTGCGCCACTTGTACTCTTCTTCTTCAGTCTCGCGTTGGAGACACTGTTGATATTGATACTCGTACTTTCTCAGAAGATGAGAGGAAACTGGTCGTTGATTCCTAACATGTCTCACCTGCTCTTCGGTGATATAGTCCCTTTCTTGTTTTTGGGGCCGATCGTGGGAATCGGCCTCCTGCTTACTTGCAAACTGACGTGATGTGTATCCCGCCATGTTAATATTGAACATAAAATCCAGCTGATGACGTGTTGACCGGTCGTACCCTTCCACCATGTTTACATTTGGGAATGGTTGAGTATCAACCTTCATGGTGTACTGCCCCAAGATTAATCGGCCTTGCTCAATAGCCGATTATATCTGTCGCCGGAGTTCCTTGCAGTCACCGGTACTGTGAGTGAAAGAGTTATGCCACTTGCAATACGATCTCCCCTGAAGCTCCTTAGCTGTTGGGATCTTGCAACCTTCAGGGAACTTCAACTGCTTCTCTTTCAAGAGCAAGTCAAATATTTGTTCGACCTTGCTCACGTCAAAGTCAAATCCTTTCGAAGGTCCTTGTTGTTTCACCCACTTGCAGGACACAGGTTTTGCCCCCCGTGCCCACTCTGCAACTGCTATCTCTTGGTCGTCCCCAAAATCTTCAGAGTCTACAGCGTCAACTATTACTACTTGACGTTTGAACTTGTCTTGGTATAATTCTGGGTGGCGTTGCTCGTATACCATCATTTTCTGCACCAGATGTGCCAAAGAATTGAACTCCAGCTGGAAAACCAGATCTCTGATTGGTTTTACCAATCCCAAAGATGCCAATTCAACTACCTCTTTTTCTGAAATCCGAGTCGAGTAGCACCGTTTCCTAACTTCTCTGAAACGCTGGATGTATTCTGCCACCGTTTCTCCCCGCTTCTGGCTAACCTGTGCCAAATCGGAAATCCCAGCCTCTGCACCTTCTGAATGATATTGTGTGTGGAACTGTTCCTCTAGCTGCTTCCAGGTGCGGATGGAATCAAGACCCAATGATGTGTACCATCCAAAAGCTGGCCCTATGAGAGACTGCGAGAAAAACCTCACTCGCAATGGATCCGACACCGAGATCATCCCTAGCTGCGCCAGATATCGGCTCACATGCTCTATGGAGCTGGATCCTTCCGCTCCGCTGAACTTGGTGAACTCAGGCATCCGATACTTGGGCAGTAGGGGAATCAAGTCATACTTGCTTGGATACGGCTTGGTGTAGCCGATAGCTCGCCTTCTCGGGAGAGTGCCAAATTGATCTCTCAAAATGGCACTAATCTGATCCACTGTATGAACTCCTGGGGCCGAGTGCGTACCTTTGTGACTCGGCCCTGTCGCGTAAGTAGCCAGCCATGCCTGTTTGTCGGCATCGACTACAGATGTTCCCCCGGTTGTTCTCTGCGTGGGTTGCGCCGGGTTACCGCGATCCAGTATGTACGCACAAACATACCCATGCGGCACCTCTTTGGGGGGGTTCACTGAAGAATTGGTGATCAGCAGGGCCACCTCGTACCTTGTACATGACGTATGCTGGAGAACTATGTTTCTCTGGAGCTGCAAATGCGTAAGGCACTGGTGGCCTGGTTTGAGAAGTTACTCCCCTTTGTGACTCCCTAAAGCAGGTCCTGTCGGAGACTACTGGTATTTCATAATCTCTTGCACTACACGTACCGCAACGCGCTCAAGGGTGTTTACCAAACTCTCAGAATGTCGATGTAACGAAACAGCCACCATGTAGTTGACTTCCTGATGAAGAGCTCGCGTGCGTTCTTCTGTAGGAGTAGACAGATCCACCTCGTCGAGCGCACCTTCAGATGAAAATTCCTTCCATCTGATGCCGTGGTGACGGGTCCTTTCGAATGAGCCGATGAGATCGGCTTCAAAGAGAGCCTTTATATCATTATACTTCTGCTTGTGCTCATCAGACAGCTCTTCATAGGTAATCGGGTTCTCGTTCGGCATCTTGACAGCGGAAGTCGATGTAGCCGAAGAAGATGATGTAGTCGATGTAGTCGAAGGAAGTAGTCGATGAAGTAGACGATGTAGTCGATGAAGTAGATGATGTAGCTGATTAAGTAGTTGATGTGGTCCCACTGGGTGTGCCAGAATATGTTGTCGATCAAAACCCACCGGCGAGTAGCAACAGGCAACACGAGGAGCCGGGAGGCTTCCGAGACGGCTGGTGGGTCCCGATCCCTCGGTCAACGGCCCAGAAGTCCGGCACACGCCCTGGCTTGGTGAAATGGTAGGCGTGCCACCTGACGTATACCTGATCAGGAAGGTGTAGAAGTTGTTATCAATTATTTCCCTGCATGCACAGCCACGTCAAACGTTAGTCCGTGCCGTAATCGGCTCTTAAAATGACTTCCAAGATCGGCTAGAAGAGCCGATGGTGCCTCCGCACTAGGTCGGACCTGTCGTTGTACTAGGTCGGACCTCCGGATAACCCTCAAAATTGGCTGAAAGAAGCTGATTGTACTCGTTTAACAGATCGGATCTACTAATATTCAAATGTCCGTATGAATCCAATAGAAAAGATAGAAGCCTGCTCCGTAATCACCAAACTAATCCAATCTACGATAGTAAAAGTCTTCACCGTGCAACTGGAACATCCTACGCGTGGTTAAGCCTAACAAACATGAAAGATAACAAGACGCTAACCTAAAAAGAGGCCTAAAAACCAACTAATAAGCCAATTCCCAGAACAATCCCTCCTTAGGTTACCATAAAGCACCAAACATGCAGCCAGAACATTCAACCCGTTTGAAGGGCCTAATCATACGGATATTAAACCGAATTCTTGTAGTACAAAGAATTACCATAACAGATTAGATCTACTAGCCGAGAATAGAGCAAGGTGCTGCCCTTGCACCTGGGATCGCGCACAAAGGCAGCTAAACGGTTACGAACAGCAAGCGAAGCATAGATATACTATCAAGAACTAATGCAGTATCATGATCATTTAAGATAACTAGTGTTACTCGCCATCAACAATGCTTCAGCACGAGAAACACAAAGATAAGCAGATAGACACGATGCTGCCCCAACCATGCGGAGCATGATCGGGGCAGCATGTCGATTACCTGGAGAAACCCTTGGGAAAGGGGTGGCGATGCGCCGAGAGTTTGTTGTGAATATTGAATTGTTGATTATTGAATCTCATGGTACATATTTATAGTCTGGAGAATTGATCTCTTTAACTAATCCTAGCTGATTATGATACAATCTCTAACTTACTATATTTAAACTATCCTTACTAGACACACGGCCATCCCGGCCCTTAATACGCTTGCATAGAAGCCGATTCACAAACCGTCACGATTATCTCCTTCAGCCCATGTTACTCTCGGCCCATTCTCTGGCCTAGTCAAATTATGGAGATAACAGGTGGTAGCCATCGACAAGTTCACAAAGTGGATCAAGTACAAGCCAATCACCAAGCTTACTCCTCATAGAGCAGTCGACTTCCTTTGTGAAATCTTGCATTGGTTCAGCTTCCCAAACACTATCATCACTGACTTGGGTTCGAATTTCACAACAAACCAATTCTAGGAGTTCTGTGAAACCGCAACTATCAAAGTCAAGTATGTGTAAGTGGTGCATCCAAGAGCAAATGGTCAAGTCAAGAGGGCCAACGGCATGATTCTCGATGGGCAGAAGAAAAGACTCTATGATGAGAACAGCAAAAAGGGTGGCAAGTGGATAATAGAGCTTTCACATGTCATCTGGGGGCTTCAGACTCAGCCATCCAAAGCCATAGGGCGTACACCTTTTTTCGTCGTCTATGGGTCAAAAGCAATCCTCCCTACAGACATTATGTGGAAATCTCCAAGAGTGGAGATGTATGATGAAGGTGAGGCATACGAAGCAAGGCAACTAGAGCTGGATTCAGTCGAAGAAGCCAGATGCAACACCCTTGTCCAGTCGGCCCGTTACCTCCAAGGAGTTAGATGATATCATGATCGCAATGTCCAGGAGAGGTCTTTCAGCTTTGGTGATCTGATCCTCTGCCGTATTCAAGACAAGACAGGGCTGCACAAGCTCAACTTGCGATGGGAAGGGCCTTTTATTGTCACTCAAGTTACAAGGCCAGGGTCATATCGACTACAGTACCCTGATGGCCAGGAGGTCCCAAACTCCCGGAACATAAAGCACATACTGAAGTTCTATCCTTAGTACAATCTGTACTTAATTTGTTAGCTGCACGACAACATATTATTAATAAAGAGTTGCTATCGTTCCAATATGACTACTTTTTCATCGGCTAAGTTTGCGCAATTTGGAGGCTCCGAGCCACAAATTTAAAACACTAAGCCACTAAGTCTTTAAGAATGCTCGGGGGTTGTGCCACGAGTACTTCTTATATGACTTTGACTAGTCCATGAGGCTAAAACACGAGTACAATGTGTGTATAAAAACTATTCCAGAAAAGGCTTCGACTACTTATCTCATGAATATAGTAGATATGAAAGCAACCTTTGAAGGGGTTACCAAGCCCATAAGATCAGTTAGGCTATAAGTACTTGCCATGAGCAGTCATTGCCAAACAACTGAGGAGGTCATCGAACCTACAGTTCAAAACAAGTTGGAGTACCTCACGATCGGACATCATCTGACTAGTTTGACGAGTTCTCATGAAGAACTGAGCATTGAACGGCAAGTTATCGACTACATCCAAAGTCGTTGCAATTGGAGTAGCGTAACCCAAGCGTATCGACATCGACTAAGGCCTATGAGCATGAATATTGTTATACGTAATTCAGATGGATCAAAAGGTAGAAGTGTAAATGATTATAGTTACAAAATATACAAACTGGACAGATTGCTCATGACTTTAGTTAATGTCTAATCTTGCTCCAAGTTCTCGACAATCTTGTCATCTACTGGCTTTACTTCTTGTAGGTACTCTGTGAACTTCTCCTCAGAGCAGTCTGCAGCTATACCATCAGCTAATGCTTCCATCTGAGCCTTGGGCCAGAAGGACTTGACAAGTCCAAGGGCATGCGCCACATATGTTCTGGTGGTCTCAGAGATGTAACTAACAACCTTCTACAGCGCTTCATGAAGATGATCCAGCAGGGTCCGGTTGTCAATGACTCCTTCTTCCTAAGGGTCCACCATATCCACTACGACTTGCACAGCGGCCCGGAGTTCTTCAGGCTCCTTTTGCCTTAGCTCTTTCTCCTCGACCATCAACTTGATCTACTTCATGCAGTCGACAAGCTGGGCGTCGGCATCTTGGATTGCTTTCACCAATTTCTTGACATCATCTAAATGATGGTACAGCAAATTCTTAATGTCAGTCAGTAGTTTTTCTTTATACTTTAATATATTTTTGAGATCTGCGGGCAAAGAGCAAGAAGAAGTACTTGTATGACTTCAGAGGCAACTATTCAACTATATTCAGTAATAAAGCACTGCAAAGGGAGTTATCTTGATGGGCATTTTTCTGATCCTTGTTCTAGACCTTTGAGATTTTCAATGTCTTTCTTCAACAGCTAGACTTCTCGAGTACGCTCCTATTTAAGCATGTTCAGCTCATTGCGAAGCTCCACAATCCTATGGATCTTTTCTTCAATTTGCCTATCTTTCGCTTGCAACTCGTGAGCTCCATCTTCCAAGTTACTGAATAATTGATTAAAATTACTCATGAGTCTACTGAAATCCAAGCCAAACCACCAAAGATAAACCCCACTAATCAGACGGAGGATCCACGCCGCTCATGACCGTGAGCACGGCTAGTATACCAATTTTACACTCTCGAGAGGTTGCACATCTTTACCCACAAGTCGTGAGCTACGCTAGTTGTTCATCACACTTCCTTAGGTGAGATGACTAGCAAGCGCACTACGAGACCATTACAAAGGACCACATTAGTAAGGTGTAACCGCTAAGGTTTTTGGATCGGCGATGATGGGGCCCACCTCACGGGGGTACAAGCACACAGCACAGACCAAGCCGGAGGAGCAGGGACCATTGAAGCTTACCACCCCTCTTGCCCCGCAGGTAAGTTACTCCCAAACCAAAATGCCCTAATTAGTAAGTCAAGACCGTCCCATTCCAGTCTTGTGGTTACGCGGTTGTCCCAGGTTGTCGCTCTATGAACCGGTCCTTATGGAGAGTGGCCAACCAAGCACTAAGCACCGTGCTGGCCCCCTAAACCATGTTTCTATAAAAACATATTTTAATGAGACATGAGCCGCTCAAGCACACAGCTTAGAGAGCCACTCTCAGGATCAAGTTACATATACCATTAATTAAATTCAATTAAAAAGGACCATAATGTGTGAGAGCGCAGCACCTAGCACAACTTAACTAGAATGCAACCCAAGGTATTTATATAAAGGATAAAAGTGGCTAGGGAATCCTTATAGGCATACAGTATTAAAATGTAGTATGAAATTGTATTTAAAAGTGATAGGATGTTCATGTTATATTTGCCTTCCTCAAAGTTCTCCTGCTGCTACTCAAAGGGCTCTGAAGAAGGTGGCTCCTGGTACTCCTTCGGTGGCTCAACGTCTACTCACGATCGCAACGCCAAAACATGGTCCACACATGCACATACATGCAAACAAAGGAAAAAGATAAGAAACAGTACAACAATATAATAAAACAGCACACAAAACTAAGCTAAAGCTATTCTACGCGTTACAACAATCGCGCGAGCACGAAAACCACCTAAAATGGAGTTAGGACGCGAAAACTAGAGCTAAAACTAGATCCAAGGGCTTTTTTGTGAGAAAACTGAAGTTTCCAGGGGGTTCTGCGCAAAAACTAGGGACTTAAACATAATTAAAGGGTAGATCTAGGGTCTAACACGCAAAAACACAGGGGTTGGATGGCAGGCTCCATATCTAAGAAGCTCAGGGGCCTAGACGCTAAAAACAGGACTTAAATGGAATTACTTTTGAACTAACGTGGACTGTGGGTTGGTTTCTAATAATCCCAGGGGCTCTTTAACAAAACCGCACGGCTGAAGTGGGACCTTCTAATCTGGGCCGTCAGATTTGGATCGGATGGTTCGGACCCGATATGGATCGGACGGTCCGATCTGGCAGCGGGGGGGGGGGGGGGTTCGGACGGTTCGATCTGAACGATGGAATCTGGTCTGCTGGATCTGGATCTAACGGTTAGGATTTGATGAGAGACGAACCGGTACGCTTGGATCTGATCCGTTGGATCCCGATCTCGCGGCTCAGATTGAAGGGGTACAGGATCTAATCCTGACCGCGGCCTCTGGATCGGACGGCTCGGGTCAGTTGGGCGCGCGGGGTGGCGGTGCTGTAACGCCGGCGACCAAATCCCGCGGCAGCGTGGCTCGGGGTTCGCCGGACTTCACCGTAAATGGTGCTCCGGGAGTCAAATCGAGCGGGGCTTCGGTCTGTCATGATCAGCGTGACACGCGTGATCCACCTAGGGCACTTGCGGGCCTCGGGGGTGCTCGGGGTTGCGCGCGCGGCGGCGGAGGCAGGTCTGTGCGGTGGCGCTCGTCGGCATGCGGTGTTCCAGTTGCAGGAACGGTCTAAGGTCTACAACATCTAGCGCAAAAGGACCGGGGGTGGGCGCTGGGGCTCACCGAGGGCTCGGATTGGCCGGAGAGGCAGCGCAGGGGGGTCGACGGCGAGGTCCGAGCGGCGGGTCGGCGTGGAGCTTGCGGAGGGGGTCGATGCAGGGTGTCTCCGGGCTTCTGATCCCCACGGGCAGGTTCAGCGCCGAGCTGGGAAGCCAGGGAAGCGATCAGCACGGCCGGAGGAACGCCGGCAGTGAGGATTTACAGCGGGGACTGACTCACCTGCGGCAGCTTTTGGGTGGAATTCCGATGAGGCACGGGTCGGGGGCTCAATTGTAGGGCTCAAGAAGCTTCCCGGTGGTGAGGCGGAGCTATTGCAAGGCTTGGCTGGGGCTGGGGTGCAGCGGGGCGGCGAGGCCACGTTGAAGCAGGGGCTCTGCACGGCGGAGCGAGGCAGGGACGGTGGCGCTAGGGTTTGGGGCGACCGTAGGGTTTAGGGTTAGGGCGCAGGAGGGCGCAGGGCGGTTAAAATGGGGAAGCCGGGGATCTCGGCGTGCGGGCCCGACCGGAATCCCGGCGAGATCGGTGGGGCCGTTGCTGCGCGGCGCATCACAGCGGGGAAGAAGAAAGGGAGGAGGAAGGGCGCTGCCGAGCGGGGCCAAGCAGTCAGAGAGAGAGAGAGAGAAAGAGAGAGAGAGAGCGGGCCAAGCTGGGCTGGGCGCGCGGAGGAGGAGGGCGGGCCGCGCGGGGGGAAAGGTGGGCCGCGGGGAGTTGGGCTGCTGGGCTGGTTTATTCTTTTCCAAACCCTTTTCTATTTACTTTTCTAGTTTTCAAACTTAAATCTATTTGAATTCAAAACAAAGTTTGAATTCAACCCTAGGCACTCACTCAAATAAAACTTATGCACCAGCATGAATGCACAAACATGTTAAACTAAAATGAAATTTTAATTCTTTGTGAAACAAATTATAATTAAATGCAAGCTAAACAAAGAAAAATCCTAGAAACTTTATTAGAGCCAATTAAATTCATCATAAAAATAGGAAATTTACATTAGGGTGTTACAACTCGCGAGCTCCATCTTCAATTGCCCTCAGCTTGTTAGACTTAATTCTTGATCGATTGGCCAAGGTCTGCAGAACGGCAGAGAAGAAGTCAGAGAACTCAAAAAATAAGTCGACAAAACCAAATACTGAACAAGTTCAGATCAATTACTGTTGAATATTTGTATAACTCCTTGAAACTAGTCTGGAACTCCCTCAGAGTCTTTGACATCAACATGGGATCGTTGATCAGTTCGGTCAGGATAGCATATTGCCATTTGGGAGGTGTAACCAGAATACCCCCGGTTGAAGTACCTGTAGCCTTAGTTTGTGACTGCAGGGTGCCTGCTACTTCCTCTACACCAATCAGCATCGCTTCATGTAGAAAAATACTCGACTAAGGAGGAGGCAAGATTGGTTCACCTATCAGCAGCTCGGGGGCTAGACTCTTTGCCTCAGCCCTATCTTCTCCACCTGATGCGGCATCAGCAGAGGTCATTGTAGGGCGAGACGGGTCGACATTCGTTGCATAGGTCATTGTAGGGCGAGACGGGTCGACATTCGTTGCAGTTTTTAACACCACAACGTCCGATTCTTTCTCTGGCTTGAGGGTTGGAGTAGCCGGGGCAGTGCCACGCTCATCCAAGCCTAGAGCAGAGGAGGACTTACACATAATTTGCATAAGTAACATTCGAGTATCAATTTCAGTTACAAGCTTACAGCATGAAAATAAAAGTACTCGAGTACTTACAAGGAGGATTTCTTGATTGTTGGTTTCTTCAGTTTGAGTACTCTGGGTTCGAAACAATACCCAAAGTACCCGTCTTCTTAGAGAGGCTAGCAGAGGGTGCTGATTGTCCCTACGTGGCACTCATGGTGCTGGCGATACTTGTCAATTCCGTCGCATGCTTTTGTGGCAGCGACAGAGCATCAACATTCATCAGCGACGGGTCCACTGCAACGGATGCTGTATCCCTCCAGTTGCGGCATCATCCCCGACAACACGCTCTTCACTCCTGATAGTTTCTTCATCAACTCGCAGCTTCGAGTGCTTTGGGTTGGGAGAGGAAGTAGGACTTTCGAAGAAAAAGAAAGGAGGGAAGGTGTTCAAACTCCAAAAGCTAGTACTCGAGAAAAGTACTCGAAGTATGCGTAAGGATTCTTACCTAGATTTTCATCAGCATCCACAGAAATGATGTTGGCTTTGCACTTCCAAGCGAACCTTGGCCCCTTGGGATGGTTGGGTAGGGCTTCACCATGAGGGATGTTTAGATTTTCCTAGGAGGTACCCTCGTCTGACTTCCCTTTCATGTCTGCCAGAGTAAGATCATCATCAGATTCACTGGTTAGGTCATTAGGTCCTGGATTGAGTGCAGGTCGATATTCCTAGGGCTTTATGTACACACTTGGCATCAGATTAGCCGAGCGTTCGACTTCTAGAAGAGGAGGCGAGCTCCTATACAAGTCGGTGTGTCCCTGCAAGTTAACATACATATCAGATATGTACCAGCAACAAAAAGCACTCGAAATTGATGGATACTTACTGGTTGTGTTGATTCTTGGCGAAGAAGAGCTGCGGGACATATGGCACGGAAGTCACGTCTGGGAATACTCGCTTCACTCGCCACAGCGCATCACCCGGCGGAAGCTCCTCTGCACACATGCATGAGGGATATTCAGGCCCGACAAAGTCGAAACCAAATCGACACCTCTTCTGCAGAGGCTGGATCCGGCGCTCGAAGAATGAATACATAATGGAGGCACTAGTCACTCCCATGATTTTCAGCGCTTCTATCAACCCTAGTAGTTCTTCAACTTGAACCATCATGAATGCATTAGGAGTCAGTTTCCATTCTATGAGTGGGATCGGCGCTCTTTCGGTTTTCTCTAGTAGTGCTAGCACATGGTTACCAATGTAGAACCATTGGTCTTTCCACCCTAGAAGGTTGCTGGGAAACTTGTACTGAATGTACCTGTCACTAATCTTCTGCTTCAGCTAGATCCTAGCACGCCCGACTATGCTTGGATTCTCATATGTGGGTTGAGGTTTCACCCGAAAAAGATATAAAAAAAGATCCCAGTGGGGTTCAATACCTAGAAAAGCTTCAAAAAGGTCAACGAAGATAGCCACATGGGCAATGGAGTTGGGATTTAGGTGGTGGAGCTCAAGACCATAAACACAAAGAAGGCCACAAAAGAAATCAGAGGCGGGAAGGACCAATCCCCTTTCGACAAAATGTTGAAACAGTACAAATTCATCTATATTCTCCTAAGGAAAGATTTGGCGGAAAGAAGGACGCCACTGGACAACATCCTGGCCCTAAAGAGGACCCTCAATGAAAAGATTGAGGAGATTGTTTTGGGGACACTTACTGAATGACCAGTCGCTCGAAATGTCCTTGGCCTAATCTTCCTTCTTTTGCTTGCTCCCCCTGGTGGTGGTTTTCTTCTTGCCCATTCTTGATGTCATGAGTTGCTTAACTCGCATACGCTCGGGGGCTCGAGGAGATGGTGCTGGAAGCCCACAAGGCGGGTTGGGCAATGAGGAAGAGAGGGTCGAGGAAGCGCAAACCCTTTTTTGGCTAACCATTTTTTCAGACATATTATCCCGAAAAAGGGGTTTTTCGAACTTCAAACCAATTTTTTCCTATTTTTACCATCAATTCAAATGTGTACACTACACTATAACGTATGCCACGTTGTTTTGGATCCTTTTTCCAAAACTATGGGATTTGGACTCAAGGCTTGGGGGCTGCAGGACACGTGCCATCGATGACTTATTTTTCAAAAATATTTGAAAGATAAGGAAAGAAGAATTAAGACTAATTTGACCGTCAGCCGAATTCTTCGATTCAACCTAAGGCTTAGGGGCTACTCCATATGGAGTGGAATTTTCATCGCACACCATATAAAAGAAGACTTAAAACTACTCGGGGTATGGGCACCTCATAGCCTCGAAGCAGTCAAGTACTCGACGAAGGCCTTCAAGACGGAGCTTCAGAAGAAGCCGAAGACTACTTTAGAAGTACTCAAAATGCCTGCAGTACTTGGCTACAAAGAGCTCGGGGGACTTGTCAGACCCAAGGCTACGGGACTGCGTACGTAGCATAGAATATTCTAGAGTAAGGGATGGGGCATGCCCCATACCTTATGTTTGTTGTAACTACCCGCATGCGAGTAGAACTAGTCGATAGAGAAGGAAACAACCCGAGTAGTGCTCGGCTAGGACACCTAATAAGCTAGTATTAGACTAGGACTTTCATGTAACCCTGTCCCCCTGGAGTATATAAGGGCGATAAGGGACCCCCTCCAAAGCATAACACATCCAAGGCAATACAAACCACCAAACAGGATGTAGGGTGTTACGCACATCGCGGACCGAACCTGTCTAAACCTTGTGTTGCTTGTACCTTTGAGTTCCTGATCTCGGCGACACCCTGTCTACAAGTCTACTACCTTAGGGTATACCTAGGTAGGCTTGATGGTAAAGCACCAACATTTACATCTACCGCTCTAGCCGTGCGCAAGGACATCTGTCTTTATCAAGAGCCTTAGTTCTAGAGCGCCCAGTTAAGGGGGATGAAACCGTTGCCATGGCACTAGATGTGTTACCCGACTAAACGTGTAAGGTATATGATTCAAGTATGAACTATGAAAGGATCACATGACTAACCATAAGCATATGAACCATGTACAAGCTAAGATAAAGAAATTAACTTCATTGCATAACTCAAAGTGATTACATAAAAGAGAAGATACACGACCATGCCAAACTCCTCATGAAGACCACCTACACTCCACTAGCCTAGAGAGCTTTACAAGTGAGAAGATGGCTACATCTTTGTGTACTCATTTAGGGGGACCCCCCTATTTATAGGCTTGGAAGGTTGGTTCCTGGCCGGCAATTCAGCTCAAAGCATGCAAAACCCACTTGGAGACTTCACCAAGAGTTGACATGTGCAAGCTGGGGATGAGAGGAGACAAAGTCGGTTCGACCAAACTGGCAGTTCGTCCGACCTACTTTGGTCTCCAACAGACCTCTCCTTTCTCTGAGTCACTGGTAGGTGGGCCCTAAGGTCAGTGGTGGATGCATTGGCGCTGTCCTAAGTCACTTGCATGACCTGGTGGGCCCTTTGATCCATGGGAGGGCAGGAGGCTGAACGATGCGTTCTAATTGGTTGATGTTTTGCACCTTGGATTCAAGGGTGTGTTTTCCCTCCATTTCTGCTCAAATTCCTGCATACATATATGTATCTAAGGATATGTGGAATATGGTGTTTTTATTAGCAATATGTATATAAGAAATGCAAGTTCCTCCTTATTTGTGTTCAAATTAACACTCGAAATTGGTCCGTAACGAGCATCAACAATCATGTAATGTTGGATTTCTAATAATCGTGCCTGTTGAGAGAAAGGTTCAGGTAAACTCTGAGTTTTCATTGATTTTAGAGATCTTAATAAAGCTACTCCTAAAGATGAGTATCCTATGCCTACAGCAGATATGTTGATTAATGATGCTTCTGGACATAATGTTATTAGCTTTCTTGATGGTAACACAGGTTATAATCAAATTTTCATGGCTGAAGAAGATACATCTAAAACAGCCTTTAGATCTCTAGGCTTTGCTGGTTTGTTATGACTTTCGGTTTAAAGGATGCTGGTGCAACTTATCAAAGAGCTATGAATTTGATTTTTTTTTCATGACTTGCTTGGTGTTATTGTTGGTATTTCTTAATGTTCATAAATAAATCCGCAAGCGCACGGATATACCGCTGTAGCACTTCACCCGGAGAGTATTCAGGGTATCGTATTTTCTCAGGGAATGGAGGTGTAACGGTCTTCTAGCTAGTTTACCTTGAAGAACAAGAGATAGAATGGCCTTGGGTAGTGTGGTTTGTCTAAAGGAAAGGATCAAGGAAGGATAAACTCAAGCTTTTACTCATTTACTTCTGGCACCTGTCTAACCCTGGTCTGCCAGGACCCTCCAGCTATTAGCTCTACTCCGATCCCAAACATGAGGGATTCCGAGAGACGGACAGGGTTGTCACCACCTCCCGCCCACCCTACAATACCATGGGGCTCGCAGAAAACAAAAGTAATCTAAGGCCTAAACACCATGTTTATGCCATCGACTACTACTCTAGCGTTGCGCAGGGTTATCCTATCTTTATCAGGGGCCTTCTGCTAGAGTATCCGCTACAAGAACGGATGATGAACCTGTAAACGAATAACAATAAGAGAATAACTTTACTAAGAACTTTACCACTTAGATAAACTCAGGTACTTACTCAAAAGATTCATACCTGTCGAGGTATAAGGTAGAAGAGAGACCGACAAGTCCGGCTCTTCTCCAGCGTTCTCCTCACACACTCCTTATCCTAATGCTACAAAGTAAGGTGGAGTCCCTCTTCTCTTCTTCTCCAAATGTGTTGTTTTTTGGGAGGGTCTCCTCTCCACCTTTTATAGCCTGAATAGGTCGGTTTGAGGTGGAGGCATACAAGGAAACAAATGGCACCGATGTAGGAATGGTGGTGGAGGATCTCCCGCCAAAGTGCACCTGGATGGGAGCTCATCCGGGTTCCGCAGACCTTGGGGGTCGGCCGACCCCCAGGTGGGCCCCCAGCCACCGCCTTTGCTCAGCAGGCTGATAGGTGTGCCCTTGCGACATCCCTTGGGTGCTGCTGCCTTGGAACATTGGTTTGGCTTGTCTAGTGGGCCCTTCTTAAAAGTGAGATGTAGGTCGGGATTTTCTGTGTGTTTCTTCTGCGTTCACTCATGTTTTGCCTTATGTTTCACTTGTGGGTGACCGCAAATCATAATTCACCAAAACTTGTGGAACCAACTAGAATTAAGCCCTAGCTAAGTTTTTTGATTATTTAAATTCTAGAAGATGCAGGAGCTGACGGTTAATTTTGTAACTTAAGAACCGTCAACAACACCCCCACACTTAGTCCTTTGCTCTCCTCGAGCAAAGGTGCGAGGACAAAGGTGTATGCCACTCCTTTGAAGCAACCAACATACAAGTTATTCCAAACTTCCTCCAATCCTTGTGAACTTTTGAGTGGCTACCATGCTTTCTTGGGTAATTGAAGAATGAAACAATTGCAGACTTCAGGTTCCTAGCCCTTCCTGCTTAGAAACTTGCGTTTTTTATTTTGAAACAAAGAAATAGTCTTGCTCCTCAATTTATTCTCTTGAATCATTCTTTTTATTTTAAGTCCTCACCAAGGCAAAGATCATGCCTCTTTTCATCTTTCTTCTAATAAGGCTTTTGTGGAGCTCAATATAGGGAATGAAAAGGAGGCATACTTGTATTGCATATGTTGCGAAGTCAAAAACCGGACCCAAGGAGAAGCAAATCATACACTCTGATCAAGATGTGCAAGTGTGTGGAAAATATGTGGATGGAAGATGTATGAAAACTCCTCTTTATATGGTCTCCCTCCCTTTCGAAATGTTTCTGAGGACATGGCTATCTTCATCATTTTTTAATATATATTTGGACTTTCATGTGTCCAACATTTTTTAATGCTTGGACCTTCATGTGTCCAAGATTTGTTTTCTCTTTTTTTTGATAGCCCAAGTCTCTTTTCTAACAATAGATGGAGAGAGACCAACACGTATTGTGGAGCTTTTATTTTGTAGAATGAAATGGATGGATAGGTGAAATGTTTTTGCGCAACTTCCAGTGTAGAAATCTGCATATATGGGTGGAGTGTACATGATCTTGATCATGAGAGTATGATAAGTTTCTCACAAAGGTCACAAACAATTTGACAAAGCTCAATGCAAAATCAAGTAGCATATGTATGAGGTTTTCAATGAGATCAACATATGGCTTTGGTAGGATTTTAGCATCATTGAGGAGTTAAGTTATTGATTTTGAATTTTTTTGAAAGATAAATTTCCCAAGTACATTGCAAGGAAGAGCATGGTCCCATTCACCCAATCAAATCACAATAGTCAATTACTTCAATAGCATGGGTTCCCTATAAAAATAATTGCTCATAAGAAATAGAAAGAATGCAAGGAATAAAGAGTATGCAAATTTATTCATTGAAGAGCATGAAGTGCAAGGCCCTACTTTGCATTTTCAGAGTTTGATATTTCAGATTTGAAGTTTTATTTGACAGGGAGATGTGAGGGAGTAAAGTGCAAACCTGGGTGACGAAGGAAGGTTGGGGCCTTGTAGACTTCGCCTTGATTCGACCAAACTATGGGTTCGGCCGGCCCATAGTTGGGCCTCCAGACCATGAGCTTTAGTGAGTTGTTCTCCACTAGTCTGTGCAACATGTTTGGGGGAGGTCCTCCCCCACACTTATTTTTTAACTATTTTTATTTGAAACAAAGACAAACTAGAGGCAAAAACTCTGCTAGTTTGAATACCGGCGAGTTCAATTTTTTTATTGAAAAGCATGGGGCACAATACAAATAAAGGAAATTTTTTTAAAGGATTTTATGTTCCCAGAATGAAAGGATGGGAAGGCTAAGGAGGCTACTGTGGCAGAACCGTCCAAATTAATCCGGCTTAAGTGCGCTAACCATCACCATAAAGGCAATCTGGGCTAACACGCACTTAAAATGGAGTAACTGGACAGTCTGTGGGGTAACATCCTGATGCAACCACTGAATTTCTGATTGAAATAGTGCATACATAAACCCACACGAAGGTGAGACCAGAGATTACAAAAATCCACAATTTTTACAATGCAGAGTAAAACATTAATTAATATTACAAACCGAGTTCGAATTTGTAAAAGAAAGTGCATCAGAGTTTAAAGTGCAGTGGAAACATAACGATAATTCTACTCGACGATACAGGAGGTCACGATGAAGCCCGTACATGACCTCACTGTGGCAGAACCAACCTGAATTATACCGGCTCAAGTACGCGAGTCCACTTCCGAGGGCTCCAACGTGCTTCAAACGGTATAATCCCTTGGCCTGTCGGGTAACGTCCCGATAAACCACCGATACACAGGATCAAATAAGGTTACCTCACACGAAGGTGAGTCCAGAGATACAATCACCATCACGTTTTATATCATAGAGAATTACATTACAAGAGTTTCCAAAAAGAAGTATGAAGTTTCAAATTTAGAGAAAAGATTACAAACTGTAAAACTAGGGTTAAAAGCAGCGGAAAACATACGCGAAGAATTACAACACGTCGTCCAGGTGGATGTCATGCTAAGCCCAGACACGACATCACTCGAGATCATCAGTATTGGTCGGGGACGGATCCCATTCCTCGGACCAATCTTCTGGAAAAGCACAGGGCCATGACAAGGAAAGAGTAGGGTCTTCAAAGGCTTTACCTGAAAAACATACAACTAGCAAGGCTGAGTATACTAATACTCAGCAAGGCTTACCCGGAGTTGGGTATACTTAGCCCATAACTAGACTTATGAAAGCTTATAATTGTTCTGGGTTTAGTTTCAGCTGAAAAGTAACAAAGAGTAGATCCTTAATTTCAAGTTTTAGCTTTCAGATTCTAGTTAATTATCCATTCTAAGTAAGCACCTATATCTAAGCAAGCATGGTATAATCTTTGGTCAAGCATCATCTTTGATAATGTGACGCCCCGAAAATTCACTTAATTAAATCCTGCGCTAGAATAGTTCGTAAAAACGATCCGATGTCAAAACCCTAACTCTAACTGATCGCTCCGCGTCGCTCGATGGCTCGTTGCCCACGCGCGACCGCCCGCCGGGATTAGCGCCGGCGCGACTTCTTTTCTTCGCGCGAATACCGCGCGCGTGGCCGACCGGCCGCGGCTGCGGCCGCGAATGGCGCCGACGCATTTCTTTTCCCCCCTCTGATCTCCTCGCGCTGCGTGCGCGCGTCGCGCACACGAATCCCGCCACACGCGAACGAGGCACGCGCGCGGCCGACCGACCGCGGTCGCCTCCGCGATCGGCGCCGGCGCGCCCCTCCCTTTCTCCCTCTCTCTCCCTTCTCTTTTCTTTCCCTCTATTTCTTTTCTTTTCTCTTTCTTTTCTTTCTCCCTTTCTTCTTTTCCCTCCCTTCCTCTTCTCCTTCTCCTCTCCCCTGCTCCCGAGCGCCGCCCTCCTGCTTGGTACTGAGCTTCGGCCCTCCTCCTTGTACACGCACGCGCGTGTGCCCGTGCGCGCCGCGCACCCTGCCGCACCACCGCGCCAGCCCCTGCCCGGCCGCGCCGCACAGTCGTGCACTGCGTCGCGCCGCGCCACGCCCCCGCGCCGTGCCGTGCCGAGCCACGCCCCTGACCTGCGCGACGCCGTGTCGCGCCACCCGCGCCCGCGCGCGCGTGCGCCGCGTGCCGCGCCGCCCGCCGTGCAGCGCGTCGCCTGCGCGCGCCCTGTTTTTCCCGCGTGGCGCGCCGCCCGCCGAGCCGCACGCCGCCTACACGCGCACGCCTAGCTGCAACGACGCGCCGCCCGCCGTGCCGTGTCCCGTCCCGCCGCACGCGCCGCCGCTCACCGTCCTGTGCTTGCACGCGCGCCGCGTCACGACGCGGGCAAGCAGACGCACGCCTTTAATGGCGCCCCGCCGAGCCCGGAGGCCGGTCACCGCGCGGCCCGCCTCCCCACCGCCTTCCCCTGCCTATAAATAGGCTCCCATCCCGCTCCTTCCTTCCCCACAGCCTTCACTGCCACCGCCCGCTCCTTCCCCGGCTCACAGTGCCGCCGCCGCGAACACCTCCGCCGCCACCCACGGCCCGCCGTCGCCCCGCCCCCACGCACCACCCCGGCCCGAGGTGAGGCCGGGAACGAGTTCCCCGTGACCCCCTCTCTCTTTTCCCCCTCTCACCCGAGCCGCCCCGAGCCCTAGGTGGCCGGATTTGGCCGCCGGCGCCCCTCCTCACTCCTCCTCTGTTCCTGTTAGCGAGGGGAGGAAGAAAGGGGGCCGTTTTGCCCAAAACCCCCTCCTGTTTTCCTATTTTCCCCAAAGGACCCCCCCCCTCTCCTTTAACTACTTCTTTTGCTAATGAGACCCTACTCTCTTTATTATTTCAAAACAAACCCCTCAATACGCAAACCTAGTTATATTCGACACACTTTAACATACTTAGGATACCTTTAGGAAATCGTAAATAAGTCCTCACTCTTCCTGGATAATTACGAACAGGTCCTTAGACCCCGTTTAACCCCTAAAACCCTCCTTAGTGCGTCATTTTATGCGCGAAACGACCTCCGATCGACCCGAAACTTCACCACTCCCTTTCTAGTATAGTTTTAGCCATGCCATTAAGAAACCACCCAGAGATATTGCCCCGACCTCCGTAACTAAATTATTTCCGATTCAAGCTCGACGATAAAAGCTTTTAGTTCTTGTGCTTGATTGTGTGCCTGTTTGTTTGCGTCGTAGGACACGGAGTGAACGAGGAAGGTCCCGACTGTGACCAAGCGAACGAGGACCAGTTCTGCGACCCCGAGCCCGAGGGACAGTGCTACGATCAGGACCTCCCGCAAGGATTTGACGATGGCAAGTTCAATTCCGCCCTTTGATGCATGTTTTTGTCCTAGTTTTTATAAACACAACCCGATGGCCTGTTTTATAAAGTTGCATGGTTTTGCGTGCCGTAACCATGGTAGGATAGCCACCCTTGTTGTGACAACCATACTTTGACCACCTGGTTTTATAAAGAAAATGTGTGTGCGTGTGGGAAGGGATAAAGTGTGGTTTTGAAAAGTGAGTTAGACGGGATGGATGGCATTTCTGTGTGAATTGCCGATGGTGTGCTCGTACCTGTGTGGTTGAGCGTGGAAGGGAGATATCCATCTTGTCACCCTAAGGACCGAGTTGATGTGACATCTCACCTAGCTTCCTGTCGTGCAAACCGCTTGACCGTTGTATGGGCAACGGCTTAGCATAAATCCCACTAGTTAGTCTGATAGCCATCAGGAGAGCTGAGAGCAACGGGTGATCAAGGAGACGGGATAAGCTCTGTGTGACTTATGCCCCGGTTAAACCTCGGAGTTAGGTCGAATGACCCCTTGATGGATCCCGTGGTGGCTAGTCAGGTCTAGCTAAGGTGGGTAATGGCTTTGTTGGGATCTGCACCGGCACTAAGGTGTTCGTGCTGTGGTACCCCACCTGTGGGTAAAGTTGCACACCTCTGCAGAGTTAAAATCTATTCGAATAGCCGTGCCCACGGTATTGGGCAAGTTACGGTGTGGTCACATAACTAGTGTTTATCTTGGGAATGGATGGGCTAGTGTGAGTTGTTTGGAAAAGTGTCCGGCAGTTGTGCCGTGTGCTACGGCGGACGGGGAGTCCGGTAGCAGTTTAAAACTGGGATCCTGTGTGGATCAACATCGTGTGCTTCTTGGTATTGGAAAAACTTGTTTTGAAAAGTGTTTTCAAAATGAACCCTTGCATATAACTGAGTTTTCCGCAAATAAACCCTAACCGTATCCTTGGATTGCCCTTTGCATTAATTCCTGTATTACCCCCCTCCGTGGGTGTGATTGGACTTGCTGAGTACGTTTGTACTCACCCCATTCCTATTTTTACAGTGGAAGACCCAGACTACGTCCCCGAAGACAACGAGTAGGGTTTCGTCCTGCACCCAGTCTTGCCTGTGGTTGAGGCCACCGTTGGATTCCGCATGGCGCAAGACTCTGATGATCCTTTGTTCGTCGCTAGTGTAGTTGTGTGGGTTCTGGTTGTAATCCTCGCGATAGTGGCGCTTCACTGCCCATTACCGCGTAGAGTTGTACGGTGATGTACCATCTGATGTAATAAAAGTGTTATCAGCCTCCTGGGACTGATAATTCAACACTTTTAAGTCTTCCCTGATGGGGGGACGCTTCAGGTGGTATCAGAGCCGTAGGCTGGCCGTAGGACGTGACCCTAGGAGCGAAACCCTTTTTAAGCCCTAGGATTTGCGCCGGCTTAACTCTTTTCTCACATAAACACTCACCGCTGGTTTTTACCCTGTTCCAGATGGCTGACAATGGATGGGTCAACGGAGTCTGCCACGCAGAGCCCGGCCTCCCCAAGCTACTATTGCTCAGCCTGGAACGCATTGGAATCATGGAACCACCGGAGTATGCCTACCGAGAATACATCTCCGGGGGCACCCTCCGGTGTGACATGATGATTTTTATGGAGAGAAGCACCCGCTACCCTGAAGTAGACCCGTGGTTCATCTCCACAAAGGGCTTCCGATTCCCCGACACCTACCGAAAGGCCGCCCGTAAAGCCCTGCGCCGATTACGTGTGCTCTACAGGCACTACCTTCAGCGGACTCCTATGGGATTTTTCCCACCCGCTGAAAGAAGTGGACGCACTTGGATTGCCCGGATGAGGGGACTTGGACGAGAAGAAGAAGATTTAGAAGATGCGGTCTCCCATCTATCCATCTACCTTACTGGCTTGGATGCACTCTGCCGCGAACAATCGGCACAACTGAAGAAGCTAATCCATGGGGTTGAAAAGTTAACCCAGGAGCTGGAGGAACAACGGATAAGAGCCGCAAACGCCGAGTATTCCTTAGCCGCCCTCCAAGCCCAGATGCAAGAATACGAGAGCCGCAACGGGATAGGTGGATGGATCGAAGAAGAAGAAGAAGAACCCATGGAGACCCATTGGGACAAGGGTACTCAGACCGAAAATGAGATGGATCGGTTCCTTCCAATAAAGAAGCGCTCTATCAGGACTGAGGAAGAATCCCCATGATAGGATTAGCACCCTAGCAGAAGCCCTACCCTAATGACCACGTATCCATGAAAGCTGTACCACCCTTGTTGTAATAATAAATATCATCTACTCGCTTTTACACCTGTCCAGGTTGTTTACCCTACTTCTGTTTCAGATGGCTGAGGAAGGATGGACCCAGGGCGATTGCCAAGCCGCACCTGGATTCCCCAGCCTCTTGATCAACACCCTGGAAGACCTTGGCGTTACGAAGCACCCAAGGTACTACAGCCGAGAGTACGAGCACCATGGTACCCTCCGCTGCAGGGTGATCCTGGTCATCGCCAGGAGCAACCGCTACCCCGACATCCAGCCTTGGCGCGCGACCGCCACAGGGTTTAGGCACCAAGACACCTACCCCTTGGCCATCAGAAAAGCACTCCGTTACTTGTGCCGGATCTTTGAAGAACACCTCGCCCCTACACCAGCGAAGTTCTTTCCGCCGGCCATCAGAACCCCAGTCTGGGAAGCGCGCATGAGAAACCTGGAGCGACGCCGCCACGAAGAAGGGCCCCTGTACCAAGTGGCTACTTACCTAGCTGCCCTGGACCAACTCTTTGACGAGCAAGCCAACCTTCTGAGGGAGCAGACTCACCGAGCCGAGCAAGCAGAGCTCGCGGTGAGGATGCAGCAGATCCGAGCCGCCCATGCCGAGGCAAGAGCCGCAGCCGCGGTCAGTAGCGAAGCAGTCGCCCAAGAGAGCCTCAGGCAGGCCCGAGACCGGCGTATGCAAGATTGGACCCAAAGTGGAACACCAGTCCCGGCGATAGGGGAAGACCATGTTTTGCTCGGGACACCCGTCATAGGGTGGGGATCACTCTTTGGGAGCACACGAGCCCCACCCGAGAATCCTGAAAGTTCTGCTGCCGCCGACGAAGGAGATGCTGCAATGCAGCCCCTGACCGATGGGGACCCAGAAGACGGCGAGCGAGAACCTCTCACCCTGTCCGCCCCGGAAGAAGACACACCACGCAAGTAGAGTGACCAACGCCATCACAGTAATGCCCTCCCCAGCCTTTCTGCTTACGCCGTACCCTTAAGACAAGACCCTGGATGAGTAGCACGAGGCCTAGCCTTACCCTAAGTTGTACCCCCTCGCAGTAATAAAATGGTTCGTAATTGTTGTTTGTGATGTTGTGTACTGGTTTGTTGTGTGCTGATTATTTATACGAATACAGGCAGAAGGTAGATTCTGCCCTATATACGAATTAAACAACTTAAACATCACATAATCATAACCCTGATCAACAGGTGACCCCCCGGAACGTTGCGAGGGCCTCCCGCGGCCGGAACCCCGTAGCCGCTAGTGTCGGAGCACACCCCGTTGAACAAGATCTTCCCCAAGGAGAGCAAGAAGTAAGCCAGAACCGAGGGGGAAGTCAAGAAGGAGAACAACTACCACCACCCCACCCCTCGGAGACCTGGCACAAATCATCCATAACCAGACCCTCATACTGGAGACTCTGGCGAACGCCCTCATTAACCGGCAGCCGCGAGGGCAGAGTATGAACGACAAGCTGACGGCCTTCCTAAGGACCAAGCCACCTACCTTCGCCGGATCCTGCAACCCGTTGGATGCTGACGACTGGTTGCGAGTAATTCAGAGGAAGCTCGAACCATTCGAATGCCAGGACCGGGATAAAGTCCTACTGGCAGCCCACCAGCTCACCGGAACGGCATTATCCTGGTGGGAAAACTATTGTGCTGCAGCCGAAGATGCTCTACCATCACCTGGGGAGAATTTGTAAGGGAGTTCCGCCGCTACCACATCCCTTCGGCCACTATGAAGCGCAAGGCGGATGAATTCCGCGCACTACAACAAGGGAGCATGACGGTGGAAGAATACACCCACCGGTTTATAGAATTGGCCCGATACGCGCCGGAGGAGGTGAACGACGACGATAAAAAGCAAGACATGTTCAAGAAGGGGTTAAGCCCAGAGCTCCGGACCTTGCTTACTCCCCAGATCTATCCGGACTTCAACACCCTGATGAACAAGGCCATCCTCACAGAAAGGGCCAAGGCCGAAGAAAGAAAGGACAACAAACGCAAGTTTTTGGAAAGTAAGGCTCGCCAACAAGACCGTTTCCAGAAGCCGAGAAATTCTAGCTATACTGCACCAGGAACTCAGGCCCCAATGCAGTATAGAACTCAGTCCCAGGTGACAGGATCACAGGCCCCGCCTAGAAGCCAGAATACCTCGAGGGCCCCGCAAAGCAATGCAAGTCAGGCCACCCCCGACAACAACAATGTTAGGGCTTGTTTCAACTGCCGAGAGACAGGGCACTTCATCGCCAATTGCCCCTACGCCAAGAATAAACCGGCAACGTCGACTTTCTCCAACACGGTGAACGGGCCCAGACCAGCCCTGACCGGTGCCAACCGAGTGCCCGTCCGCAACAACGACAACAGCCAGCAAGTGAAGCAGCAATCATTTGGACGAGCCCGCGTCAATCACATCGACGCGCAGGAGGCTCAAGAAGCTCAGGGCGTAGTGCTCGGTGAGTACCTAGTCAACTCAGCTCTGGCGACAGTATTATTTGATTCCGGAGCATCACACTCGTTTATATCCTCGAGCTATGTGGAGAAACATAAAATACCTACAGTACTACTAAAGACACCCCTATTGACCCGGACGCCTGGAGGCGACATCAATTGCCAATTAGGTTGTTCACGGGTAAGGATCAACTTAAGTGGGGTAGACTTTCTAGCAGATTTGGTAGTACTTAAGCCTGGGGAATAGACGTGATCCTTGGGATGGATTGGTTAAGCCGACACAATGGTCTCATAGGCTGCACCGATAAAGTGGTCCACCTAACCAACCACGAAGGAGTACAAGTGATCTGCCGTACCCGGGATAGTAAATATGACCCAATGGTATTTAGCATGGAAACCAAGCCCTTAGAAGGAGTCCCGGTAGTAAACGAATACCCAGATGTATTTCCTGAAGAGCTTCCCGGTATGCCGCCGGACAGGGATATAGAATTCGTCATAGACCTTATTCCCGGAACCTCTCCGATAGCCAAGAGACCCTATAGGATGGCGGCCTCGGAATTGACGGAATTAAAGAAGCAACTAGAAGAACTGCAACGGATTGGTTTCATCAGACCAAGCTCGTCGCCTTGGGGAGCCCCAGTGCTGTTTGTCAAAAAGAAAGATGGGAGTATGAGGATGTGTGTAGATTACCGGGCACTGAATGAAGTTACCATTAAGAATAAGTACCCCCTCCCTAGGATTGATGACCTTTTCGATCAGCTAAAAGGAGCTAAGTACTTTTCCAAGATCGATCTAAGGTCAGGATATTTTCAGCTCAAGATTAGGGAAAGTGACATCCCTAAGACAGCTTTTGTCACCCGCTACGGGCAGTTTGAGTTCACCGTAATGTCCTTCGGACTGACCAATGCCCCTGCTTACTTTATGAACCTCATGAACAAAGTGTTTATGGACGAGCTGGATAAGTTTGTTGTAGTCTTTATCGACGACATACTTATTTACTCCAAGAGTGTTCAGGAACATGAACAACATCTGCGGGTAGTGTTGGAAAAATTAAGGATACACAGGCTATATGCAAAATTTAGCAAATGCGAATTCTGGTTGGAGAGAGTAGCTTTCCTTGGTCACATTCTAACCGCGGAAGGAGTAGCAGTGGACCCAGAGAAGGTTGAAGCCGTGTCCAATTGGCAGCAACCGACTAACGTTAGTGAGATCAGAAGTTTTCTTGGATTAGCCGGATATTATCGGAGATTTATCGAGGGATTCTCTAAGATAGCGCGGCCCATGACGGAACTTCTTAAGAAGGAGAAAAAGTTCGCTTGGACAGAATCCTGTGAGAGGAGTTTTCAAGAATTGAAGCGAAGATTGACAACCGCCCCAGTGCTGACCCTACCGGACATTCATCGGGACTTTGTCATCTATTGTGACGCATCCCGACAAGGATTAGGGTGCGTACTGATGCAAGACGGGAAAGTCGTTGCATATGCCTCCCGCCAACTCAAGACTCATGAGCAGAACTATCCGACCCATGATTTGGAACTAGCAGCCGTAGTGCATGCCCTTAAAATTTGGAGACACTACCTGATCGGAAATAAGTGTGAGGTTTACACTGACCACAAGAGTCTAAAGTACATCTTTACTCAGCCAGATTTAAATTTAAGGCAGAGAAGATGGTTGGAGTTGGTCAAGGACTATAAGCTGGAAATTCAGTATCACCCCGGAAAGGCGAACGTGGTAGCCGATGCCTTAAGTCGGAAATCCTATGGGCCCACAAATGACCATCTGCAAGAGGAAATGGCACGATTAAATGTGCACATTATACCTCAAGGTTTCCAGCCAAGTGCTAAACGTCCAATCAGCATTAGAGGATAAGATTAGAGAAGCCCAAAGCTCGGATCGAGAGTTAGTAAAAATTTGCAAACAAACTGGAGAAAACAAAGCACCGGGCTTCAGGGTAGACGATAAAGGAACGTTATGGTACGAGAATAGGATTTGCGTACCCCAGAATGGAGATTTCCAGAAATTGATCATGGACGAAGCCCATAACTCGGCCTACTCCATCCACCCGGGATCCACCAAAATGTATATGGACATAAAGCAAAAATATTGGTGGAATGGAATGAAAGCGGATATTGCACGATTTGTGGCTCATTGTGATACTTGCCAAAGGATCAAGGCCGAACATCAGAAACCTGCGGGATTACTGCAACCCTTGCCTATTCCGGTGTGGAAGTGGGATGAGATAGGAATGGACTTTGTAGTGGGACTACCCGAACACAGAGGGACACGATTCCATATGGGTAATTGTGGATCGACTCACTAAATCAGCACATTTATACCCGTAAGGACCACTTATGGCGGAGAAAAGCTGGCAAAGCTTTACGTGGAAAATATAGTAAAGTTACATGGAGTACCTAGCAGAATTGTCTCAGATAGAGGGACCCAATTTACATCTAGGTTTTGGAAAAGCCTGCACAAAAGCCATGGGCACGAAGTTAGATTTTAGCTCCGCGTACCACCCACAGACGGATGGTCAAACCGAAAGGGTGAATCAGATCGTGGAAGACATGCTGAGAGCATGTGTACTAACCTATGGGAATGATTGGGAACAGAGTCTGCCCTATGCGGAATTCTCGTACAATAATGGCTACCAAGCCAGCCTGGGTATGTCGCCATTCGAAGCCCTCTATGGAAGAAAGTGCAAAACTCCCTTGATGTGGTCGGAAGTTGGAGAACGTGCCCTAGTAGGACCCGCGCTCATAAAAGAAGCAGAAGAAAAAGTAGCGGAAATCCGCGAGAAATTGAAAGCGGCTCAGTCCCGACAAAAGAGTTATGCGGACAAGAAGAGGCGGGAAATAAGTTTCAATCCGGGAGAAATTGCCTATCTCAAAGTTTCACCCATTCGAGGAACACGAAGATTTCAGGTACAAGGGAAATTGGCCCCTCGATACATTGGACCGTATCGGGTTCTGAAGAAAGTCGGAGCAGTGGCATATCAGCTAGAGTTACCAGAAGAAATGTCAGATATACACCCAGTATTTCATGTTTCGCAATTGAGAAGGTGTCTGAGGATACCCGAGGGAGAACATGTGCCGGTGGAAACAATAGACCTGCAGCCGGATTTGCGATATCAGGAAGTGCCGGTCAAGATTTTAGACACTATCACTAGGAGGACCAGAAACTCCGAAGTACGGATATGCAGAGTTCAATGGAGCAGACATGGAGTAGAGGAAGCAACTTGGGAACGCGAAGAGGCCCTAAAGAAGGAATTTCCCCATCTGTTTAGGAGCCAGCCGAATCTCGGGGACGAGATTCATTTAAGTGGGGTAGGTTTGTGACGCCCCGAAAATTCACTTAATTAAATCCTGCGCTAGAATAGTTCGTAAAAACGATCCGATGTCAAAACCCTAACTCTAACTGATCGCTCCGCGTCGCTCGATGGCTCGTTGCCCACGCGCGACCGCCCGCCGGGATTAGCGCCGGCGCGACTTCTTTTCTTCGCGCGAATACCGCGCGCGTGGCCGACCGGCCGCGGCTGCGGCCGCGAATGGCGCCGACGCATTTCTTTTCCCCCCTCTGATCTCCTCGCGCTGCGTGCGCGCGTCGCGCACACGAATCCCGCCACACGCGAACGAGGCACGCGCGCGGCCGACCGACCGCGGTCGCCTCCGCGATCGGCGCCGGCGCGCCCCTCCCTTTCTCCCTCTCTCTCCCTTCTCTTTTCTTTCCCTCTATTTCTTTTCTTTTCTCTTTCTTTTCTTTCTCCCTTTCTTCTTTTCCCTCCCTTCCTCTTCTCCTTCTCCTCTCCCCTGCTCCCGAGCGCCGCCCCTCCTGCTTGGTACTGAGCTTCGGCCCCTCCTCCCTTGTACACGCACGCGCGTGTGCCCGTGCGCGCCGCGCACCCCTGCCGCACCACCGCGCCAGCCCCTGCCCGGCCGCGCCGCACAGTCGTGCACTGCGTCGCGCCGCGCCACGCCCCCGCGCCGTGCCGTGCCGAGCCACGCCCCTGACCTGCGCGACGCCGTGTCGCGCCACCCGCGCCCGCGCGCGCGTGCGCCGCGTGCCGCGCCGCCCGCCGTGCAGCGCGTCGCCTGCGCGCGCCCTGTTTTTCCCGCGTGGCGCGCCGCCCGCCGAGCCGCACGCCGCCTACACGCGCACGCCTAGCTGCAACGACGCGCCGCCCGCCGTGCCGTGTCCCGTCCCGCCGCACGCGCCGCCGCCTCACCGTCCTGTGCTTGCACGCGCGCCGCGTCACGACGCGGGCAAGCAGACGCACGCCTTTAATGGCGCCCCGCCGAGCCCGGAGGCCGGTCACCGCGCGGCCCCGCCTCCCCACCGCCTTCCCCTGCCTATAAATAGGCTCCCATCCCGCTCCTTCCTTCCCCACAGCCTTCACTGCCACCGCCCGCTCCTTCCCCGGCTCACAGTGCCGCCGCCGCGAACACCTCCGCCGCCACCCACGGCCCGCCGTCGCCCCGCCCCCACGCACCACCCCGGCCCGAGGTGAGGCCGGGAACGAGTTCCCCGTGACCCCCTCTCTCTTTTCCCCCTCTCACCCGAGCCGCCCCGAGCCCTAGGTGGCCGGATTTGGCCGCCGGCGCCCCTCCTCACTCCTCCTCTGTTCCTGTTAGCGAGGGGAGGAAGAAAGGGGGCCGTTTTGCCCAAAACCCCCTCCTGTTTTCCTATTTTCCCCAAAGGACCCCCCCCCCTCTCCTTTAACTACTTCTTTTGCTAATGAGACCCTACTCTCTTTATTATTTCAAAACAAACCCCTCAATACGCAAACCTAGTTATATTCGACACACTTTAACATACTTAGGATACCTTTAGGAAATCGTAAATAAGTCCTCACTCTTCCTGGATAATTACGAACAGGTCCTTAGACCCCGTTTAACCCCTAAAACCCTCCTTAGTGCGTCATTTTATGCGCGAAACGACCTCCGATCGACCCGAAACTTCACCACTCCCTTTCTAGTATAGTTTTAGCCATGCCATTAAGAAACCACCCAGAGATATTGCCCCGACCTCCGTAACTAAATTATTTCCGATTCAAGCTCGACGATAAAAGCTTTTAGTTCTTGTGCTTGATTGTGTGCCTGTTTGTTTGCGTCGTAGGACACGGAGTGAACGAGGAAGGTCCCGACTGTGACCAAGCGAACGAGGACCAGTTCTGCGACCCCGAGCCCGAGGGACAGTGCTACGATCAGGACCTCCCGCAAGGATTTGACGATGGCAAGTTCAATTCCGCCCTTTGATGCATGTTTTTGTCCTAGTTTTTATAAACACAACCCGATGGCCTGTTTTATAAAGTTGCATGGTTTTGCGTGCCGTAACCATGGTAGGATAGCCACCCTTGTTGTGACAACCATACTTTGACCACCTGGTTTTATAAAGAAAATGTGTGTGCGTGTGGGAAGGGATAAAGTGTGGTTTTGAAAAGTGAGTTAGACGGGATGGATGGCATTTCTGTGTGAATTGCCGATGGTGTGCTCGTACCTGTGTGGTTGAGCGTGGAAGGGAGATATCCATCTTGTCACCCCTAAGGACCGAGTTGATGTGACATCTCACCTAGCTTCCTGTCGTGCAAACCGCTTGACCGTTGTATGGGCAACGGCTTAGCATAAATCCCACTAGTTAGTCTGATAGCCATCAGGAGAGCTGAGAGCAACGGGTGATCAAGGAGACGGGATAAGCTCTGTGTGACTTATGCCCCGGTTAAACCTCGGAGTTAGGTCGAATGACCCCTTGATGGATCCCGTGGTGGCTAGTCAGGTCTAGCTAAGGTGGGTAATGGCTTTGTTGGGATCTGCACCGGCACTAAGGTGTTCGTGCTGTGGTACCCCACCTGTGGGTAAAGTTGCACACCTCTGCAGAGTTAAAATCTATTCGAATAGCCGTGCCCACGGTATTGGGCAAGTTACGGTGTGGTCACATAACTAGTGTTTATCTTGGGAATGGATGGGCTAGTGTGAGTTGTTTGGAAAAGTGTCCGGCAGTTGTGCCGTGTGCTACGGCGGACGGGGAGTCCGGTAGCAGTTTAAAACTGGGATCCTGTGTGGATCAACATCGTGTGCTTCTTGGTATTGGAAAAACTTGTTTTGAAAAGTGTTTTCAAAATGAACCCTTGCATATAACTGAGTTTTCCGCAAATAAACCCTAACCGTATCCTTGGATTGCCCTTTGCATTAATTCCTGTATTACCCCCCCTCCGTGGGTGTGATTGGACTTGCTGAGTACGTTTGTACTCACCCCATTCCTATTTTTACAGTGGAAGACCCAGACTACGTCCCCGAAGACAACGAGTAGGGTTTCGTCCTGCACCCAGTCTTGCCTGTGGTTGAGGCCACCGTTGGATTCCGCATGGCGCAAGACTCTGATGATCCTTTGTTCGTCGCTAGTGTAGTTGTGTGGGTTCTGGTTGTAATCCTCGCGATAGTGGCGCTTCACTGCCCATTACCGCGTAGAGTTGTACGGTGATGTA